>NW_024070210.1:75671419-75707139 GCF_014754425.2 Oryx dammah | reverse complement strand
ATATATACAGAGTTGTCTTCACAAAAATGCTCATGGTCTCACTAAATACTCAAATTAATTAAGGGCTAACTAAATAGTATATCTAGGTCCCAATCCCTTACCTGAAACTTTTAGGGCCAATGCATTTTGAAACAGAATTTTTAGGATTTTAAAAAGCAACATTGTGTGGGTATATAAGATACATTACTTATGCATCCCTAGAAGAGTTTATCTGAGGCAGTATTCATAATCAGACACTTTGGTATTTCCTCAGTGAAATGTGTAATAGTCATTGTTGTTGATTAGTTGGTAAGTCATGTCCGACTCTTAGTGACCTCGTGGACTGCAGCCCACCAGGCTCTTCGGTCCATGGGATTTCCCAGGCAAGAAAACCGGAGTGGACTGCCATTTCCTTCACCAGGGGATTTTCCTGGTCCAGAGACCGAACCTGCCTCTACTGTGCTGGCAGGTGGATTCTTTACCACTGAGCCAGCAGGGAAGCCCTAATAATTATAGAGAATAAATAAAGATAATAATTATACTAACAGAGTTCAGTCAGACTTACATCTCACTGAGTTTGGGAACCACTTTGAAAGAAAACCTTTCAGTTTTCAGAGCTTTGGGAATTTAGGAACATTGGGAAAAGGTTTGAGAATCTGTTGTATGGGCTAAGTATATACCTTGGAAGTGCAAAGTGGGAGATACATTGAAGCCAGAAGACTTTGTGAAAGTTCTGTGAATCCGGCATCATTTGAGCTGTGTGTGAAAGTCGCTCAGTTGTGTCCGACTCTTTGTGACCCTGTGGAGTATACAGTCCATGGAATTCTCCAGGCCAGAATACTGGAGTGAGTAGCCTTTCCCTTCTCCAGGGGATCTTCCCAAGCCAGGGATTGAGCCCAGGTCTCCCACATTGCAGGTGGACTCTTTACCAGCTGAGCCACAAAGGAATTAATTTTCTATTTCTGGTGAGTGAAGTTCCCACATCTTAACCCATTACACCTACCAAGCTATGTTTTCCTGCTTAAGCCACTAGGAGCCCGTAGAAGGCTTTGTAAATTGCTTTCCTGAAATAGGAAACCGAACTGAACTTCCTGAAATAGTCTCTATAGTCAGATAAAAGCCTAACCACTGAGATTTGTATGAAGTGGAGAACGAAAGAGGGCGATAGAGGTACTCGGTGGAGTGTGGGCACGCATTAAGGAGGGGAGCTGGTGGGAACCTAGGAGAGGATGTAGTCTCATCTGTGCGTGGAAACATATTGGCTTCCGTTTCTTGCTAATTCCAGTCTCCTAATAGTTCACCCCACACAATGGATTCTTTGTCTTATGGTCAAGATGTCAAACTTGGAATCTTTCCCATCCCATTCCCAGTCTTCAGTGTTTTTCGTTTACCTACTGGATGGCTGATTTTCTCTAATAGCCACTCTTCTTTCCTCTCTCACACCTCACTTCTTTTTTTTTTCTCCCTTGTCTTAAATCATCTTTTATCTATTTCTCCTGAAAGAGATCCTCCATCAGGAAGGGTAGAAATCTGCCTTGTCCAGGGCCTTGCCTCTTGCCACTCCTCAACCCACCTCTGAAATGTCAGGGCAGCCCACAGCTGTAGACACACTTCCTGCCCAACAACACTGCTCCTGAGAGGTCACTGCCAGGAGAGGTGAGTCAAAGGTATAAAGGGAAATATTGAAATAGGGGAATCTGAGCAGAGACTGGAGGCAAAACATTTAAGTGGTTGCTTGCCTATAAGAACAGGAAGGATAAGGGAAATTAGGGACTAAATGAGGAAAGAATAGGAAAAGAAAAGCCAGGCAGAGTAAGACAAACTTTTCCTTCCTCCAGTCTCCCATTTATGGATGTCCCTGACTCTTGAGTGTGTTACTGTCTAGAAGGCTAAAGCAGAAAAAACCCTAGGGAAAGGAAATCTCAAAATCAAGTCGCATAATGAATCCTTATTGCCATTTTCAAAGAGCTCTTCTATACCCCTGCCTGTCTAAACTATTTCCTGATAGATTTGAATTCAGAGGAAATAGGCTGGGGCAACCACTTACACCCTCTATTTATTCAACCCCATAGCATTTCTCCTCTGAGTAGATCCAGTCCCTTTTCTGCTGAAAATATTTTTTCACCAACTTTCTTGTTTTTCAGAAAAAAAAAGGAAAGAGGTACTGAGTAAGAATAAAATTCTCTCCAATCCCATTCATTCTACATCTACTGAGCACCTAATGTGAGCATTATTCTACTTATTGGACATAGTTTTAAAAAAACAGTTCTCTCTTCTCATCAGTCTCCTGACCCACCCTCCCTCTAAATCCCTATGCCAAACTCTTTATAAGACCAACATCTTCTTACCTGGCATGGCATAAGAGATCAGTGTTGGCTGAATGAATTTCTAAAAGGATTCAGAGAAAGAATAGGGAGAACCCCAAAAGAAGAGGAAAACGAGACTAGGAGAAAGTGGCTGGGGATGAGGGAGAAACAAAGGGAGGGAAGAGAAGATCCAAAATGATAGGTAGTAAAAGATGGGAGAGAAAAGAGTTGAGAAAGGTCAGGAAAATGAATGCTGTCTTTGCCCCAGGACATGTTTGATCTCTGTCTGCACCACCATAGCACTGTACCAAGGTGGTACACTTACAACCAGGGGTCAGGAAAAGAAACTTTGTCCATATGGTTTTTCAAATACAGTCACAGGTAGAGTCACTTTAATTTGCATCTACAGCAGAGAAGTGCTTCTTGGGAAGCCCAGGAGGTTTATGTGCGTGCCCTAGAAGCTCATGGTGGCTAGCTGGGAAGGACGTGGGTAAGGATGCATTAAACCCTTGTACTTTACACCTAAAGGTCTCCAGACCAGGGAACAGACTAATGACCAAGATCATAAAAGAGACTGTCCTATCTTTTTCCAGGACAAGGGATAGACTCCAAGAGACAGAACCTATAGAGATCAGACATCATCACCCTTTTCTGCCACATCTAATCCCAGGAACGAAATACAAGTTGGTTGAACCCTAGGGAAAGAAGATTTATATTTTTGTATTTATCAGAATAGTCCAGCTTCTCTTGCAGAATACTTAAGGATGAGAACAGTAAGGAAAAGGAGTGAAAGGAAGACAAAAGTGAGAAGGTGAAGAAAAGAAAAGTGACTTCATGATTTAGATGTTATCTGGACTTTCGTGTCACTACAGGACATAAGAATGTACTTTTCAAGAAT
Organism: Oryx dammah; assembly: GCF_014754425.2. Classification (NCBI taxonomy): domain Eukaryota; kingdom Metazoa; phylum Chordata; class Mammalia; order Artiodactyla; family Bovidae; genus Oryx; species Oryx dammah. Next base: position 75,703,956 of record NW_024070210.1, on the reverse strand, counting down.
AAAAGTTACATAATTACAGTGAGGAATCACTTGGCCTGATTTGGATAACTTGCAGAATGTCAAATCAAAAGGACGGGGGCTTTTGTGGCATTTGCCTCCCTTGAGATCACAGGCAACAGCAGGACTCTTACAGACAGCTTTGACTGCATCTGGTTCCTCATGGATAAATATGTACTGGGGTATGCAAGGGTGGTCTTTTGACTTCAAATTCGGTGCCATCAGGGCATTGCATTCCCTATCCATCACGTCAGATCTAAGATAGTGTTTGTTGCTCTGTAAAAGAACCTCAGCTCTGAGCATCCTGTCTCCTCCAACTTCATCTTCATTGATGATGGTGTCTTCTGGTTGCACCACTTCTTTGTTGCTAACCAGCAAGGTTTCTATGCTTCGGCTGTCCAGTCCCTCCTTGGTAGGCTCAGCTTTGTCCTGTGAGTCACTGGACAGAAACTCATTCAGTAGCTGATCACTTTCCTCCAGGACAGCTGCGGCCATCTGGAGTCCCACGCCCAGGCCCACCCCTAGGCCCAGCAGCAGCAGCAACATCATGAAAAAAATCTGCACCAGAGTCAGCTTCATTTTGCCTGGTGGGAAGAAGGGAAACAGAGGACTGACTTTGAGATGAAACTTGGCTCCAGTAGAGATCCTAAGCTCCCCAAAACCCCGAGAGCATAGTCTTTGGGGTCTTCTCCTCCCCCTTCTCCACATTACCCATCCCTCACCCAAGTGAGACCCTTTCTCACTCTTTTCCCATTCTCCTGCCCTCTCATTCATTCCTTGTTGCTGTGGAATAATATGTGGATCCTGCAGTACTGCAAAATGCCCAGGGAAGCTGTTCCATAATTGGTTCACATATGGGGAATCAGGTGGGAAGGTTGACATCAACTGGCTTTTAAACAGAAATTAGTTCCAAGTCACCAAAAAGAATAGGTGAAAAGACAAATACAGTGTCACTTTTTCCTTGAGAGAAATTCTTGTAGAAACTCTTATTCTCAGTAAAGGACTAGAATTACCATAGGAGACCAGCTCCCTATTTTTTTCCCCAAATTTATTTTTGCTCATTCAAGTATTTATTATTCTCCCAGCTACCCACCTTCCCCCCAAAAGATCAAAAGGAATAGAAAAAGTACTATAGTTCATTTTCACTCCTAAGCTGAGGCTGATGGGGAAGGGTGATTGGGGAGGAGACGGTGTGGGGAGGGAGCCAAATTTCTCCTTGCTAAAACTGCATCTTGTCAAGTCAAATCTTTCCGACTATTATAGATCTCTTAGGACATGGGTATTTTCTGCTGATTAGTTTTTTATACTCTTTAAGGAGGATAGGGACTAAGAATGAAACCAAAATAAACCAAACAAATGAGCATCTGAGTTCCCCTACTAATAAAGATCCTAAAGAGGCTGAGAGAAGGACTGTGTACCTTTGTCCTGCTATGCCAGCCTCATGCCCCTATCAAAGAGAGACCTTCCCTACCAGAAAAAAATCATTGCTATAAAAAACATTTTGGGGACAATTGATAATATAAGAATATTGTCAATGGAGTAGATAGGAGTGCTATGTCAGTGTTTGATATGTGGAATTTGAAATTTATACTACAGTTGTCAAAGAAGATATCTTTGTTCTTAGAAAATTAATCCTAAAATATTGATAAGGGGCATGATACAAGCAACTTACTCTCCAAGATTCAAAATAAAGATCATATGGGGAATTCCCTGGCGGTCCAGTGGTTAAGACTCCATGGTCTCACTGCCTAGGGCCTGAGTTCAACCTCTGGTTGGGGGAACTAAGATCCCATAAGCCAGGTAGTGTGGCCAAAAAAAAAAAGGTAGATCATATGTATGTCTGTGCATGTGTGTTTACAGAACAAGAAAGAAAAAAGGTTTAATGAGGGAAAGAAAAATTTTAAATATTGTGACTGGACAAAGGGTATTTAGGAGTTCCTTGTATTATTGTTGTAACTTTTCTGTAAAGTTACAAATATTAAAAAAAAAAATTTTTTTTAACCATGACGCACAGCTTATGGGATCTTAGTTTCCCAACCAGGGATCAAACCTATCCTCCTATTCGCTGGACTACGAGGGAATTCCCTCAAATATTTTTAATTTTTAAAAAAGAGAATTTCTCATGGTTTTCCCTGGAGTGCCCAACAACACTGTGACTTACCTACATACCTAGATAGCTTCAGAGATACTTGTGTCTTCTCGGTTTCCAATTTTGTCCCTCCCAGTTTTCCTTTTCTCGGAAAAGTACCCTGGATGCTGGTCTGGAGGAAAATGGTTATCCTCTTGTGGTTCCTGTGCTCTTAAACCCAGACTTACTTCCTACACCCATTTCCACCCCCACTCCCCCTACCCAGCACTAAATAAACACACGGCTAATTGTCCTTCCCGCTCCCACGAACACTTTGAAGTAAGGCTACTTGGATATTGAAACAGATCCAGACATCCAAGACAGGAAATGTCTCCAGTCTGGAAAACTGCAAATGGTTTTATTTACCCAATCAATTGTTCCACTTCTGAGTTATACCCTCTATCCTGTGGTTCATAGCAGCCTGACCTTGCCCTTAAATTTCAGTCATTTCCTTATATTTTCTACATGTATTTCCTTTCAACTTTTCCTGTTATTTCTGAAATCTCAAAATCTTTGGACTGTATTTGGTTCCTCCCTCCAACATGGCTATTTCGCTTTTTGCATTTTAGAACTGTATCATGACTTCATGAGATTTGGCTATTTGAGTCAATGATGATTGTTTACCTGTCTTTATCTATGAAGCCTATCCCAGCCCTCCATTCTCCAATTCCTGTTTCCAACCCTCAGCCAATAAATTCATGTCAGGTTTTGGAAACCTGATGATTTAGTCCTAAATAAGAGAATATCCATAGCAGCTGTCAGTCCCTAGAGCCTTGGTGAATAAAGTCAAGAGGTTACAGTGTTGATTCTACTCATTTCTTTAGCTGAAAGTGACATCATGAGATATTGTTAAAGCATCCTGGAGCTCATTAAGGAGGTATGAAAATCCTCTTTAGACATAGAGAACTTTAGGAAGATGATTTGCTGTGTCTTTCAGGCAGAAGTTCTCAAATGGTGGTCTAGGAACAGCTTCTGTGATCTGCAAAGTCTATCAGGCTGAATTCTACACTGCCTATGTTGATTCACAATAACAGTAATAACAGCGTGCATGCTTAGTCGCTCAGTCATGTCTGACTCTTTTTGATGCTTTGGACTGCAACCTGCCAGGCTCCTCTGTCCATGGGATTTTTCAGGCAAGAATACTGGAGTGGGTTGCCATTTCCTTCTCTAAGGGATCTTCCTGACCCAAGGATCTAACCCAGGTCTCCTGTCACTATTGCAGGTGGATTCTTTACCCACTTAGCCATCAGGGAAGACTAATAATAACAGCAACAAACTGTTATGGAGCAGTTACTTCATGCTGGGCACTTATTGCATTTCACCCTCCCAATTTGCTCATGCTATCCATCTTTGGTGTCTGTTCTGCCCTCTCATTCTGACATGAAGGCGGAGTAAAGGTGCTTCTGCTGAGCCCAATAGCTGTCTGCAGTCAGCAGGGATAAAACATCCAACTTTATACACCATTTGTTTCCTTATGAGCGTTAACTCGTGTCAGACTCTTTGTGACCTTATGGACTGTAGCCTGCCAGGCTCCTGTATCCATAGGATTCTCCAGGCAAGAATACTGGAGTACGTTGCCATGCTCTGCCCCAGGGGATATTCTCCTTCCAGGGATCGAACCCACGTCTCCTGCGTTAGCAGGCGGATTCTTTACCTCTGAGCTATTGGAAAAGCCCCCTGCTTCTTTATAATTGATTACTATTAGGGATTTGATGGAGAAGGAAATGGCATCCCACTCCAGTGTTCTTGCCTGGAAAATCCCAGGGACAGAGGAGCCTGGTAGGCTGCTGTCTGTGGGGTCGCACAGAGTCGGACACAGCTGAAGCAACTTAGCAGCAGCAGCAGGGATTTGAGGGAGAAGGCAATGGCACCCCACTCCAGTACTCTTGCCTGGAAAATCCCATGGATGGAGGAGCCTGGTGGGCTGCAGTCCATGGGTCTGCAAAGAGTTGGACACGACTGAGCGACTTCACTTTCACTTTTCACTTTCATGTATTGGAGAAGGAAATGGAAACCCACTCCAGTGTTCTTGCCTGGAGAATCCCAGAGACAGAGGAGCCTGGTGGGCTGCCGTCTATGGGGTCGCATAGAGTCGAACACGACTGAAGGGACTTAGCGACTGAAGCAGCTTAGCAGCAGCAGCAGCAGCAGCAGCAGCAGGGAACTGCGGGAGAAGGAAATGGCAACCCACTCCAGTATTCTTGCCTAGAGAATTCCGTGGACAGAGGAGCCTGGTGGGCTGCTGTCCATGGGGTCAAAGAGTCGGACACAACTGAAGCAACTTAGCATGCATGCATGCATTAGAGAAGGAAATGGCAACCCACTCCAGTATTCTTGCCTGGAGAATCCCAGGGACAGAGGAGCCTGGTGGGCTGCCGACTGAAGCAACTTAGGAGCAGCAGCATTAGGGATTTGAAATTAACCCTTGATTCTATATGAAGAAAAGATCTATGTCTGTGGTCTAAGTATGACCGTTAGGCTGGACAGGTTTTTAAACTTTATTTAATTTTTTTATTTTGGGGCCTGGGCTGGGTCTTCCTTGCTGTGCAGGCTTTTCTCTAGTTGTGATGAGCAAGGGCTACTCTCTAGCTGTAATGCATCAGCTTCTCATTGCAGTTATTTCCTCTTGTTGCAGAGCCCAGGGCTCTAGGCCTGTGGGACTCAGTAGTTGCGGCTCGTGGGCTCAGTAATTGCAGCTCCTGGGCTCTAGAGCAAAGGCTCAATAGGTGTGGAACACGGGCTTAGCTCCACAGAATGTGGGATCTTCCCAGATCAGGAATCAAACCTATGTCTCCTGTATTGGCAGGCAGATTCTTTATCACTGAGCCACAAGGGAAGCCCTGGATAGGTTTTTATTCTTGTTTTTTCCTTTTCTAGGCTACAGTTTTCACATCTTCTGTAGCTCTTCATAGGGATGATATGAATACCATGCAATGCACTGCGTGTAAAAGGGTAAATGTATTAGCTTTTGTTACAATAGTTACTGACTATGGTGGAGGTAATGAAGATAATGGCGACCTCCTTCAAAAGGTCCCATGCACGCACTGCTGTACTCAATGCCCCCGACCCGGCAGCCGGCCACTGCCAGCCCACACCTCCACTGGAGACTCCTGGGGACTCACGGGCAAGTCTGGGTCAGTCTCTTGTGGGGTCACTGCTCCTTTCTCCTGGGTCCTGGTGCACAGAAGGTTCTGTTTGTGCCCTCTGAGAATCTGATCACAATCACAGAAAACTAACCAAACTGATCACATGGACCACAGCCTTGTCTAACTCAGTGAAGCTATGGGCCAAGTCATGCAGGGCCACCCAAGACGGAAGGGTCATGGTGGAGAGTTTTGACAAAATGTGGTCCACTGGAGAAGGGAATGGCAAACCACTTCAGTATTCTTGCCTTGAGAACCCCATGAACAGTATGAAAAGGCAAAATGATAGGATACTGAAAGGGGAACTCCCCAGGTTGGTAGGTGCCCAATATGCTACTGGAGATCAGTGCAGAAATCATTCCAGAAAGAATGAAGAGATGGAGCCAAAGCAAAAACAACACCCCGTTGTGGGTGTGACTGGTGATGGAAGTAAAGTCTGATGCTGTAAAGAGCAATATAGCATAGGAACCTGGAATGTTAGGTCCGTGAATCAAGGAAAATTGAAAGTGGTCAAACAGGAGATGGCAAGAGTGAACATTAACATTTTAGGAACCAGTGAACTAAAATGGACTGGAATGGGTGAATTTAACTCAGATGACCATTATATATACTACTGTGGGCAAGAATCCCTTAGTAGAAATGGCGTAGCCCTCATAGTCAACAAGAGTCCAAAATGCAATACTTGGATGCAATCTCAAAAATAACAGAATGATCTCTGTTTGTTTCCAAGGCAAACCATTCAATATCACAGTAATCCAAGTCTATGCCCCGGCCAGTAATCTGAAGAAACTCAAGTTGAATGGTTCCATGAAGACTACAAGACAAAAGCATAGGACTAGGTATATAAAGCCATGAGACTGGAGAAGACTGAGTGTCAGGAGAAGGTCGATGTTCTACTTTGTTGCTTTTTTTTTTTTTAAGACAGGAAAAATAACAGTTTGCTTATTGATAATAAAGACCAAGCAGAGAGGAAAAACTGATAAGGCAGGAGAGAAAGGAAAGAATTGTTAGAGCAATGATTCTGAGTGCTCAGACTCTGAAGGCGCCTTGCCTGGGTTTATGAGTGTAAATCTGTTATTTTATCTGTGAATTACACTACAGGATAGTAAATGGGGCATACCACATGTTTTGCTATAAAAGATTGGATCTGGTGATATGGTTGAGAACCACTGGTTTAAAAGAATTAGTGGTGGTCAGGGTTCTTTCTACACTGTGGACAAGGGAATTTCCCCCTCATTTTTCAGTTGCAAGTGTTACTCTTTAGTGACAATTGGCTGCATATAAGAATCCAGGTCAGCCTTGGGCTGGAAGATTTCCAGTTGTGAGGAGTTTCTTAGGATGGGAGACAGAAACAAAAGAAGGGAAAGAATGCTAAACAATGTCTTACTAATAAGGAATCTAACTCTGTGTGCCAAATAAATATTAGTGTTTTTTTTCCTAGAGTTTTTGGCACTCACACACCCTCCAGATACACAAAAGTCTTGGTTTGAGGGGGGTCATTTTTTTCAGAACTGGAAAGATTATTTGAGATGACCTGATATGTAAACACAGACCTTCATTAGATCCCAGAGTGCTCAAATGTGTGCAGAACTTAGCATCCGTTTACCCTAACCCACAGAACACAATGAGGTCTAGTCTACTAAGGGTATTTGGCAATTATCTTGCTAGTGAATACTTCCTCATTATATCATGTAGTGTAGTTCTTACAGAAATGATTCTAACGGTTATGCTCTGCTCAAGGGTAGCCAACTGAGAAGACAAGTAGACAGTGAAACCTAATACATGCTCTGCTTGACAAACTGCACAAACTGGAAGAGAGTTGACATCCCTGAGAGGAAGTGGCTTTTCTTCTAATTCACGCAAATGTGGTGATTAGGTTCTTTTCTGCCTGAGCCACCAGGGAAGCCGTTAGGTTTTCTAGAGACCTAAATAGATAGCTTTGCATTTTGGCTCGGAAATGACTTCATACGACCCTTACAACTTCTTCACAAAGTAAGAAGCACTAGAATTTCTTCCTTTCTTCCTTCCTTCCCCCTTGCCCCCTCTCTTTCTTTCTTTTACCAAGGACTTCCCTGGCGGTCCAGCGGTTGAGATCCCTTACTTCCACTAGTGGGCATGGGGTCGGATTTCTGGTCAGAGAACTAGGATCCCTCATGCTGCCTGGTGAGGTGCAGCAAAAAATAGAAAAACAAAAAACTGAGACCACATTGGTAGTGGGTGGCAGAGTGGAAGAACAGGAACGGGACCCAGATCTAACGACTCCCACAGATTGTTCTTTCTCCTACACTATCCTCCTTGCCCCTGATAGTTTGTTCCAGCTGAAGTCATTTCCTCATGGATCTAGAGAACAATCAGTTACCGCTGATGCCCAAAACTACCTTGCAAATGTAAGATAGATATTTTCAGCTATTGTTGAGAATCATAACAGTTCACATTTGTAAAATGTGATACACAGACTGGCTTACAATTTGTAGACCCCAGCCCTTCTAACCTCCACCAGATCTTTCGCTCTTATAATTCTTTTATCCCCCTCTAATCACTGCAATGCTCCTAACTCAGGCTTTTACCTCTTCAGGTCCTGACTAGGCCTTGGACCATTTGGTAGATGACCCTATGGGGATCTTATTGCACTATGTCTTGTTCTTTCTAAATGAGTGACTTTGGCAGCTTCATGACATTGGAGGAGTTTTGTGAATAACATATGATCCATGAATGAGCCCACAACCTGATACAATAGGAACTTTCAGAACCAACAAAGTCTAAATAATGAGCTCCCCCAAATCACGTCTGACCTTTGACTCCTCTATCCAAGTTCTCTGTCTTCTCACAGCCTACACCTTTGCTACACCTTTAGGAAAGATGCCAGCTCACTGACATTCTGGATTGTATTCTCTACAAAAATTACGCTCATCCATTTTTATCAATCAATGTACCATTCACTGACTTCTTTGAAACAGGTTTACAATTATCTTTTGAGACATTTTGTATAGCATTTTAAAAAAATGATTTATTAACTGGTTTTGCATGCCAAAGAAGCACATAAGTTTCCCTGTAAGTTACACTACAGTAAGTCCCCTACATACAGTCCTTCAAGTTGTGAGCTTTCAAGATGTGAACATGTGTTTGTATGTGCAATCGTGTAAGTTAGTTCACTTGTCTGGTGTACACTGCCATGTGTATACATCGTCTAGAAGTGGTTGTGCTCTTGTGTACTTCACTGTGCAGAGTACAGTAGTACAGAGTCTTTCCAGCCCAGGATGTCCGAAAGCAAATGTAAAAGCAGAGGTAATGTAGTTGGTACTGCTAAGAAGCACCAAGCGATGGTGGAACTTGCTGTCCAACACAGGGAGCTAACTAATGAAGACCTGATGGAACTGGAGGCCCAGAGAAAGGATGAAGAGAGACGAAAGGAAGAAGTGACTGAAGAATCGAAGAGTTTTACAACACAGGAAATGGCAAGGAGATTTTCTCTGTTTGAGGAGGCACTAATAGTTTTGGGGGCACAGGACCAGAACATAGAATGATATATGAAGGTTGCAGCAGGCATTCATAATACAATCCAGGGCTACCATGTCACCTGTGATGAGAAATAAAGGGCAACTACCAGACATCACTGGATTGTTTTTGCAAGAGGGTGGATAGAATTGAAGGCTTCTTTCATGGCTCAAAGGTAAAGAATCTGCTTGCAATGCAGGAAACACAAGCAGAGTTCAATCCTTGAGTCAGGAAGATCCCCTGGAGGAGGGCATGACAACCACTCCAAGATTCTTGGTGGGAAAATCCCATGAACAGAGGAGACTGGCAGGCTACAGTCCATAGAGTTGCAAAGAGCTGGACATGACTGAAGTGCCTGACCATGAGCATGACGAGATAGAATTGAATCCAGCAAGGAAGCAGAACCTGTGCCATCAGCGTCAGGCATGAGTGAAATTGCAGCCTGCCCTCTGTCTCCTTTGCTGATGGTCCTTCAGCTCTACCATCTCACCCCTCCTCTCTATCCTCCAGGCAGTAAGTCTTCTTGCTTGTTCATTGGAGCCACCATCTGTATGCCAGCTGTTGTACTGTACTACTATACTTTTTAAGATACTGTACTGCAAGATTAAAAATGCTTTCTTCATTTTTTGTGTGTTCATTTTTCATATATTACTTGTGTAGAAACTAATATAAAAAAACCAGCCCATGGGGTCGCAAAGAGTCGAACGTGACTGAGCGACTTTTACTTCACTTCACATATCCACAGGTGCGGAAACCAGGAATACGGAAGGCCAGTTGTACGGCGCCATTCTATGCCTACAAGGGACTTGAGCATCCCTGGATTTTTATATTCATGGGGGTCCTGGAACAAATCCCCTGTGGATACCAAGAGATAACTGTACAGGTTTTAAATTAACACCACTTAGACATCTTTCATACCAAACCAGTGAACTGAGTCAGGATTTCTAGAATTCTTTTTGGTCAAAAAGCAGATAGCTTCTGGGACTGCTGACTCAAGTCAACAACACAAAAATTAGCTGTATAAGACCAAATGAACTAACAAGGAACATTTGTGGTTATTTGTTAGGAATATTGTTTTAATGTTCTACATTAATGTTAATGTTTTAATGTTCTATTCTGAATATACTAACATAAATAAGGCTTTTTTCTTTCTTCTTAAACTCTCAGTAAGCCAAAGAAAACTATTAGACTCTGCTTTTTTTTAACTGAAATAAACATTTAAAGATGATATTTGATTCTAGCTGACCCACACACTTGAGCCATAAATTTACCAAATCTCCTTACTTTTCTTGGCAATATAGCTATTTGTATAGATTCAGTAAGAATCTGCCCTCTTTTTTACTGAAATATAAGAAAAAAATCAGTTATGCAACCAAGACCTTGTCCAGATATCACTTCTGACAATGATGTTCATTTAATCTGTATGATGAAATCATATTTACAAAGTCTTCTCAGGGAACTCATCTAGGACCTGGCTTATCAGGTCCCAGGTTTGCAGGAGGTAAGAAGACCACTTACTGGCCACGAATTTTAGGAAATCATAAGAACCTTGAGAAAAAAGGGATTTACCCAAATTTATATGTACTATGGGTAAAATCTGGTGGAAAGAGTTTTCTAGGATCAGGCTTGGTTTTTCTAAATTCAAGATAGCAAATAATAGAGCCTTTTGAAAGTCCAATCTGAAATTCTTTAAAGAAAATTCCAGAAAGAAAATACTTTTGTGGCCTTATCAGTAAATAAAATTCTAGATTTATAAAGAAGACTTAAGGAACCTATATGATAAATTAACACTCTTGCTGCACCTGCACAAATAATCAGGCCAAACCAATAGTCTTGCCCTTTTGCTTCTTATATTTTCCAGTAAACTGAGAGTTTCTTTGTCTATCTGTCTTCTGTTCTCAGTGCCTAGCCCAGTGTCTGGCATAAAGAAGGTAATTAACATTATTTATTAGAAAAATCAATATCAGGGGACTTTCCTAAGTGGTCCAGTGGTTAAGACTCTGCACTTCCACTGCAGAAGGCATGCGTTGGATCCCTGATCAGGAAACTAAGATTTTACATACCGCTTGGTGTGGTCAAAAAAAAAAAAAAAGATCGAGTTATGAAATTGTATTTGCACCTGATTTCAACCGTGAAGCAGTCAGGAACACTAGGGAGGCTGGGCGAGGAGCTGTCCACACTTGGTTCTCCAATCCCACCTTTACCTCAGGGAGAAGGTGAGTTCTAAAAACAAACTCATAATTAGCATTAAAAATTCTTTAGGAATAAATGAGCACATATTCAAAAAATAAAATGAAAGGAGAAATGAAACAAGACGGGCAAAACTCTGATTATTGTTAAGTTGTGTGTGGTGGGCACTTGAAAACTAATCATACTTTTTCATAATAAAGTTTTTTTTAATTACCTTGAAGGAAAAGGAAAGGGTAACAAGGAAATCTGAGGGCTTCGTGTGGGAGGAAGTAAGCTCAGGCAGTTCTTCTGTTCTGTTTAGGGTTTTTTTCATATAATATTCAAACTACTCAGAGTCACCTCTGCTTTGCCCTGCTGACAGCTGGCTGGTGGGGTTGGGGGGATATAGGCAAAATGTCAGAGGTTTCAGGGAAACGTGAGCTCTGGGAGGAAGTGCTCAAGTGGCCTTGAGTCATCCCTGAGTGCTGGCAAGATTCGCTCCACATGGGCCTTTGGCTAAGTCAGGTCAGATCTGAAATGGCCAGTGGCCAGATACTGCCCTGAGCAGAATAGGAATGGAGTGCTCTAAAGTCTAAGAACAAAGGCAGGGGAGAGGGAGAGATGTTTGTTGTCCGAATCAGTGCCAGAGGCCAGGAGAGAGAAGAGGAAAGGTAGGGAGCACTGCGCCCTCTAATTGTCATTCCCTACCTCAACAGAGGGAATCTGGAGGCAGTGAAGCCCTAGGAGAAAGAAAGCAGGAAAAAGAATGGAAGTTGTTCATTTGCATTAGACTGCAAACATTCCTTGGATTTAAAGTCGGTATCAACTTAGCCAACACAACATTGTAAATCAATTATACTCCAATAAAAATGAATTCGAAAAATTAAAAAAAAAAGTCAATATCAACTTAGTGTGATTTCCTTTAACAAGGTACACTGCCACTGTGAGATGAAATAATAACCAGCATTTATGAAGTGCTGATTAAATGCCAGGGAATTTTCTTAAGCACTTTATTTACAGTCTCTTATCTAATACTGTGAGGTAACTGATACTATATCCCTATTTTATAAATGTGAAAACATAGCATTAGGAACTTTCAATGAAATATTCAAGATCATAGGGCTAGGAAATGACAAGGACAGCATTTGGACTTGGATCTGACTAAAAAATGATGTTCTTGGAAGTTCTAGGATAGACAGAAGAAGCATGGAGATAGACCCTTAGGTCAGGGTGGCATTCTTGTCAATTCCTGTGGTGCATAGTGGTGCTAGACACTAAGAGTGAGAAAGAAAAAACACTAGGAAAGAAATGTGTGGTATGTTTGTCTCTTGGCGGGAAGGTGACCATTTGTGAAATGGTCGGAAGGTAATTGTAACATAATTCTTCTACAATGGCCACAGTACACTGAAACAGTAAACTTCGCAGAGAAAGGACCAATCTTCAAACAAATGTCACTGTGTGGTGTTTCAGCTTGAGGCAGCCGTCAACCAAGTTTTAGTGGAACCACATTTATGTCAAATAGTAAAAAAGCCTCTGAAGTCAAAAGAAGATATACCAGTTAAACTGGTGGCTTCTTAGGACTTCTCTGGCAGTCCAGTGGTTAAGACTTTGCACTTCCTCTGCACGCATCACAGTTTCAGTCCCTGGGTGGGGTAGTAAGGTACTGCATGCTATGTTGTTGTTTAGTCACTAAGTCGTGTCTGACTCTTTGTGTCCCCAAGGACTGCAGCACGCCAGGCTTCCCTGTCCTTCACTAGCTCCCAGATAGTTTGCTCAGATTCATGCCCCTTGAGTCAGTGATGTTATCTAACCATCTTATCTTCTGCCACCCCCTTCTCCTTTTGCCTTCAATCTTTCCCAGCACCAGGGTCTTTTCCAGCTCTTCACATCAGATAGCCAAAGTATTGGAGCTTCAGCATCAGTCGTTCCAATGAATATTCAGGATTGAGTTCCTTTAAGATTGACTAGTCTGATCTCCTTACAGTCCAGGAGATGCCATGTGGTACTACCAAAACAACATCAACAACCACAATCACAAACTGGTGGCTTCTAATCTTTTAATCACCAAAGACCATGTTATTACTCCCAGACCTCTTGCATTCTGATAAGCTACACTTGTTAAATTACAATGATTTCTCTGGCTTAGACTGAGGTGAGTTAACAAAAACATCCAGCAGAGCCAGATGGCCACACAGGCAGGGCTTCAGGTGGTGGAGGCAGTGAAATGACCCAAGTCACACTGGGTTCATCCTCAACTCACAGGTCCGTGTTTGATTCTGTCTGTGCTTCTGGAAGTTTTCAGTCTCACAGGACTGATTCACACCAACCAATCCCAAAGTAGAACAATAAACAAGAGCTACATTGAGAAATTTGTGTAGTGAGAAATGAGTCTGCCTCAATATTTTCTCCCTGACTTCAGTGGGAGAGCAAACCAGGAACAGATGTTTGCTTGGTGAGCAGGGGTGGGGAGTAGCGTTGAGGTTCATTCAGGCCAGGATGAGGGTAAGGAAATATTTCTCACTCAGAATTAATGACAGAGCCATCATCCCACCCTTGACCAGTGGTGGCTTACAAGGAAGCAGTTTCCCAAATTTAGAATTTCCCTTTCTAATCTCTAAGCTTCTCAATCTCCTCCTTAAAATGCATTAGTATGCTTGTTGGTTGGCATTCTTTTAAACTCCACCTATTTCAAGGCAGGATTAAAGGTAGCTTACAAAACTATCCACAATAAATGCAACACAAATCAAATTTGGGTAGGAGTAAAAAGGCAGGATACACTTTGACTGATTATATTTTTAGTTGTGAGGATGCTAAAATCACTGTACTCCCCTAAGCCTGCATTTTGGTCCCCAAACTGGAATCTGTGGAGTCGGCTACCCTTACTCCACTGATTGGAAATTTCAGCAGTTTGCTTTTACAAATGGTGGAGTCAAAGGAAGAAAAACACACGAACTAAAAGTTGCAAGCTGTGTTTTATTCAGTGAACCTATTGAGGACTATAGCCCAGGAGACAGCCTCTCAGATAGCTCTGAGGAATTGTTCCCAAGAAGTAAGGGAGGAGCTGGGGTACATAGGGATTTTGGCTGAAAAACAAACTGTGGTAGCACATCCAAAGATTACTGCTAATCACGAAAACAGACACCTTGGGTTAATGCCTTTAGTTCTTTTCATGTATGGGAAGATAAACCGTCTGGGGCTCACTGAAATTGCTCCTTAGATATGCATCTTAACTATCTAGGGCTGGTATCCTGTACTTTTCCATCTTGAATTCCCCTCAGGGGTATAGCCCAGGTGTGGTGTCAGGGTGGTTGCACTGACTTGGCGGTGGCAACATTTGCTTTTTACTGGAATGGCAGGCAATGTTCTTTTTCCACAGTGGCTACTCTTTACCAACGACAGATCTAACCTGATTTAATTTTCAGATGGCACCCAAAATTTCAAGTTTTAAGGAAAGTTTGCTGCTAACTTACGAATCACCACAATTTAATTTTCTCATTCATATTAATAAAAAAGAAAAACTTGCCAAAAAGTGTTTGATAAGAATGAGATAACCAGGGTTGCCATAATGGATTGATATCATTCAAATGGACTTAGTTTTAGTTAGCACGCGTCTTATTTAGACTAAACGTGTGATCTTCATTAAAATTTCTGAGATGTTAAAATTAGCTCACAGATCTCCGTGTTTACCTTCTTATACCCAGGAACGATTTTAAAAGGACAGACAACAACTATATCCAAAAACAAACAAACAAAAAAGTCTAAGTCAACAAAGTAATCACAGGTGCCCTTCAATTTACAAATCAGATATTTCCTTGCACAAAGAATTGTCCCAGGGGGAGCAACTCAACTAAAATTTCAGGGTAAAGGAGCTTGCTTTCTCTTCATGAAACTGTGTCTGGTGCTCTGGTCAAGTAATGATGTTCATCAGGGCAACTGTCAGTTCAAATAACACAGACTCTTCCACATGAAGCTCCTTATATACACTTACGCATCGGTAGACGCGTAAGCCAGTCCTACGGGCGTGATGCTCCTAAATAACAGGTTGCAGACCAAGGACAGAACCACTCACTGAGGAGAAATTCTACCTTTTCTGTACTGGAGACCAGGGACCAAGTTCACTTGGGTGGGCAGACTCTGGTGCAGAATGTAGCACAGGATTAGTGCATTGTAAAGCCTGGTGGAGCAGAGAGGAAGGAAGGGAGGGAGGTCAAAGCAAAGCTCTCTAGTCCACAGCCTGGAGGAGAGCTGTGTAGATGAACTCAGGGGAGAGAAAGTATCCCGGACTCCTCGCAGAGATGCCCTTCTGACAGGCTTCCAGGTTCCCATGCTCTTGGGGATTCTTCTTCTTATCTTCCCTAGTACTCACCTGCTTTGATTCAGCTGACCAGGTAAGTGATTGCAGTTCTGACTTCAAAGATGGACTAAGAATGTCACCTGCCTTATCAGTAAACAAAGAATGTTGGGGTCATCAAGCCATCAGCCACTACAGCTGTCCCTGGTGGTGAGCCCTGAGGGAGCACAAAACACAGGAAAACAGGCTGCCATCAGCCACTACAGGCACTCCCAGGGGTGTAGCTGAGGGGATTCAGGATGGGAAAGAATAGGATACTGGCCCGAGACCACTGAAGTGCATATCAAAGGAATGATTTCAATGAGCCCAGACTCTTGTATCTTTCCATACACAGAAAAATGCTAAAATCATTAAATTGAGGTAGTCGCTCAGTCATGTCTGACTCTTTGTGACCGCATGGACTGTAGCCTGCCTGGCTCCTCTGTCTATAGAATTCTCCAGAAAAAAGTACTGAGTGAGTAGCCATTTCTTTCTCCAGGGAAGCTTCCTGACTCAGGGATTGAAACCAGGTCGCCCACATTGCAGGCAGATTCTTTACCATCTGAGTCACCAGGAAAACTTCAGCTTCCTGTAATTAACAGTAATCTTTGGATGCTCTAATACCTAGTTTATGTTGCAAAAACTTTTATATATACTGGCTCCTCCCTTACCTCTTGGGAAGAGCTCCTCAGAGCTTATCCGAGAAGCTATCTTCAGGGTTTAAGTCCTCAGAAAGTCCACTGAATAAAACATAATTCTCATTAGGCATGTGTGTATTTTTTTTTTTCAGTCAACAGAGAAATAAGAAAAGGGAAAGCATTTAGAATCTGTAGCAAAACATATTGATAACTAAGACATATGCAGACCTTACTGAATTAATCTTGATCTTGTGCTTAGCCATTCAGTCGTGTCCGACTCTTTGCAACCCCATGGACTGTAGCCCACCAGGCTCCTCTGTCTATGGAATTCTCCAGGCAAGAATGGTAGAGTGGGTTGCCGTGCCCTCCTCCAGGGGATATTTCCAACCCAGGGGTTGAACCCAGGTCAGATTATTTACCTTCTGAGCCACCAGGGAAGCCAGTGTTGATCTTAGGTGAGATAATGGTCATGTTATGACGTAGGAGAATGTCATTTTTAGAGATGCATGCCCATGTATTAAAACATGAACTGCCATGATGTTTGAAACTATTTAATTTCAAATGGCTCAGGAAAAAGGAAGTGTATATGAGGCTCATTGTTAAAAATTGATGAATTAGGGGTAATAAATGGACTATTGCTTGCTATATCAGTAAATAGAGGATGTCACAGTCATCAGTGATTATAATTACAGCCAATGGGGAGCTAATGAGCCCTGAGAATACTCAGGATGTGAAAACATAGCCTAGTGGCCCCAGACAGCTGAAGTGTACATCTAAGGAATGATTTCAGTGCTCAGACTCTTGTATTTTCCCATACATAGAAAAGCAGTAAATTCCTTAACTTGGCATATCTGGTTTTCTTTAATTAATAATAATCTTTTGATGTTTAGACTACCTGCCCTTGTTGCAAAACTGTTATATATCTCAGCTCCCCTACTGGCCTCCTCAGAGCAGTTCTATCAAGGTTACTTGAGATGCTGCTTTCTAGGCTTGAGGTCCTAAAAGTTCCCACTGAAAAAAATATAACTCTCCACTTTTAGGTTGTGAATATTTTTTCACTTCACAGGTGGAAGTTATGCTAGTGTTCGATGCACTATCGTTCTACTGTTCTTCAGGCTTTAAGATTTTCAAAGTAAACAGTTGGAGAGAAAATGGACTTTACAATTTTCCAAAATAAACAACTGAGATTTACTGTATAGCATGGGGAACTATATTCAATGGTTTTTAATAAACTATAATGGAAAAGAGTTTTTTAAGAAAGGATATATATACATGCATATGTATAACTAAACCTCTTTGCCATAACCAGAAACGAACATAATGTTGTAAGTCAAATATATTTTCAAAACAAAATTTTTTTAATCCATAATAAGTACACCAAACTGGTAACAGTGCTTATCTTGGCTGAGGCTACATAGGGGTTCTTTTTTGTCCTTTATATAATCTAGTTGTTCAACATTAACATATATTGTTTTTGTAATCATATATGATTTTTGTTTCAATTTTTAAATATGTATATGCATATGTTTTTTAAAGACCACTGCAAGGACTCTTCCTTCGGCTCCTGTGGCCTCTCTCAGTGCCAAACACCACCCTGTCCCATAGCCCCAGCAAAACAAGCCTCCTACACAGCATATTTCTCCACAAGTGCTTTCCTGCGTCTCACCAGCCCCATATCTCCCTTCCCCACAAACATTTTCCTCATGAGCTACCGCTCGCACAAACACACTCCCTCTAAACTACTCTCCCAGAACAAATGGCTTCTTTTACCACTGACTGCACCTTTGCAAGGCTGTTGCCCATAAATCACTCCTTCTTCAAAGTTCCTGTATAACCCTTCCACCATCTATCCTTTCTAACTTACTGCTTCAGTCCCCTGGTGAATTTCTCCAGGTGCACTGCTAAAGAGTTCTCAGTTGCTGACTTTCCTGTCGGCTGGAGTAGTGAATTGCTTCCACTTTGGTCTGAGATCAATCACAGCTCCCAACTCTTCCTTTTCTAGACTCCTAACTCCTCATCTCTTACCTTGCAGCTGATCAAGAAGAAATGGACATGCATAAAATTATATATATATATATATTGCAATTATTGCAATATAATTATGTTTTACTATATATATATAGTTATTGCAACATGAGTGTACAGGATAACATTGACGGAGGAGCCTGATAGGCTACAGTCCATGGGGTTGCAATCGGATACGACTGAGTGACTTCACTTCACTTCCATATAACTTAAGTGTTGGAGAAGTGTAGTTTTGTTCCTCGGGCTTTTGAAACAAGTCCTAATATTTCAACCTGTGTTGGAAAATTGTACCAGAGTTATTCAAACAAGTCCTCTTGTTTCAAGCTACTTGATTTGAATAGAATTTTAGAGATTTTAAGATCAAAGAAATTCCTTTATGACTTTGCCAAATACTCATCTAGCCCCTACTTCCACACTTCAAGAATTTAATCACAAAAGAGAATATAATTTCCTTTTTGTGGAGTTCTTCACAAATTGAGTGGAGTCTGTTTTCCGGTCTATATATATATATATAGTTATTTTTGCCTCACCCTGCGCATGTGGAATCTTAGTTCCAATCCACACCCCCTACAATGGGAGTGTGAAATCTTAACCACTAAAGTTTTAACCACTGAACTGCCAGAGAAATTCCTTCCAGTCTAATCTTAACTTTCCAAAGTTGCGCAAAATAAATTTAACTCTTCTTTTATATCAACAATCATTTAGAATGGTAGAAGACAGTTTTTCACTACTCTATTTCATCTCCAATTTGCCACAAAGTGGAATTCCATTGGACCTTTTCTATTAGCCTAAACATGTGATGTGTTTCCACACATTACCTTCCCGTATCACTCTCTGTAGATTCAAAGATACAGAGACAAAAGTTGTGACTATTAGTCCTGGTTTAGTCATTCTTTTGCTGTGTGTGATGGTGGGAAACTCAAGTGACCTATCGCTAAGCCTCTTTTTTCATCTGAAGAATGAAAATGAGAATAATATTAATGATAATTGCTCAAGTCTCCATAAATGCCCAAACTAAAAAGAACAAAGAATGTAAAATCTTTTGTTGATTGTAAAGCACTCTGTACCTGATACATGCTATGGTTATTCACATTAAAGATTCAATCAAAGCAGGTGAATCTTCCCCTTCCCCCACCTCATTACAGATTAAATTCTTCTCTCAGTTCAGTTCAGTTGCTTAGAGTCTGACTCTTTGCAACCCCAGGCACTGTAGCATGCCAGCTTCCCTGTCCTTCACCAACTCTCACAGTTTGCTCAAACTCATGTCCATTGAGTCGGTGATGCCATCCAACCATCTCATCCTCTGTCGATCCCTTCTCTCGCCTTCAATCTTTCCCAGCATCAGGGTCTTTTCTAATGAGTTGGCTCCTCATTTGAAGTGGCCAAAGTACTGGAGCTTCAGCTTCAGCATCAGTCCTTCCAATGAGTATTTAGGACTGATTTCCTTTAGGATTGACTGGTTTGATCCCCTTGCAGTCCAAGGGACTCTCAAGAGTCTTCCTCAACATCACAGTTCAAAAACATCAATTCTTCAGTGCTCAGATTTCTTTAAGATCCAGCTATCACATCTATGCATGACTACTGGAAAAACTAGCTTTGACTAGACAGATCTTTGTTGGCAAAATGATGTCTTAGCTTTTTAATATGTTGTCTAGGTTTGTCATAGCTTTTCTTCCAAGGAGCAAGCATCTTTTAATTTCATGGCTGCAGTCACCATCTGCAGTGATTTTGGAGCCCAAGAAAGGCCTGTCACTGTTTCCATTGTTTCCTTGTCTATTTGCCATGAAGTGATGGGACCAGATGCCATGATCTTTGTTTTTTGAGTGTTGAGTTTTAAGCCAGTTTTTTCACTCTCCTCTTTCACTTTCATCAAGAGACTCTTTGGTTTCTCTTCACTTTCTGCCATAAAGGTGGTACCATCTGCATATCTGAGGTTACTGATATTTCTCCTGGCAATTTTGATTCCTTCTCTACTTGGCTTTTTGGCTTTTAAAATAAACTTTGGCCACATGCTTTCACATTCAGCATCAATGGATTCTTTGGAATGATTGTGGCAGCGATTGCTCTCATGGAATCAGTTTATTTATGATAACAATGGCCTAGTCTCATCCTTTTTAAGATGCTTCCACAAAATAGCTGAACTTCCCTCAGTACTGGCCATTCCGCTACATTCAGTAAACTTTATAATTGCTCCCTTACCAACAGATCCCAAAGCCTAGTCACATTATTTGAGAATGTCCCAAAATCTGGAGGGTTTGGGGTCTCCAGGCTGAATTTTTGCATTGAGCTTCTGGGAAGGAAGGGTTATGTTGTTGTTGGTTAGTCACTAAGTCATTTTCTGACTCTTTTTGTGACCTCATGGACTGCAGCATGCCAGGCTCCTCTGTCCATGGGATTCTCCAGGCAAGAATACTGGAGTGGGTTGCCATTTCCTTCTCCAGGGGATCTTCCTGACCCAGGGATCAGACCCACGTCTTCTACATTGGCAGGTGGATTCTTTATCACTGAGCCACCAAGGAAGTCCAAGCAAGGGGTCAGTTCCCTAATATTTTTGAAGAGTAACATTACCCTGCAAGGACAACCTTGCCAAGCTTTCTCTGCTGCCCTCTTGTGGATAGCTATCAAGTCAAAGTCAAAGCTATCAGTGTGGACTTATTTCATTATCAAAAGTCCCTATCAAACAGTACAGCTGTAACTGTACTGTAAGCAAGTCATAGCATACTGCATCAGCGATCTACTCAAGGTCCCATCTAACTCCCAGTCAACAGTAGAAACCATCTAGTCTCCTCCTTCATATTGGCTCTATTTCAAGATGTCTACCATTTGTACAAATTAATTAAAAAAAAAATTAATCCTCTTTCTTTGACCTCATGTTTCTTTAGCCACTTCTTTCCTATGTAGCAAAATTTCTCAAATGAGTTGTTTGTACATGCTGTCTCTACTTCCTCATCTCTTATTCTTTCTGGTGTATAGTCCAATTAAGGTGTTGAAAAACATCAACACAGGGTAATGATAGCAAGACCTGACACAAACATCACCTGAATAAATCAAACCCACTACTTATCCAAAGGGTACAGAATAAATTCAACTCAATTAGAGAGATGACGAAATCTTTCAGTTCAGACCAAAGTACAAACATCTTAGAAAACAAACTTACTGGGACTGACATATACACACTTTGGGCTTCCTTGGTGGCTCAGTGGTAAAGAATCCACCTGCCAAGCAGGAGACATGGGTTTGATTCCTGGGTTGGGAAGATTCCCTGGAGAAGGAAATGGCAACCCTCTCCAGGATTCTTGCCTTGCCTAGGAAACCCCAAGGACAGAGGAGCCTGGCGGGCTACCATCCATGGGATGGCAAAAGAGTCAGATACGCCTTAGTGACTAAACAACAACAAAAGCACTAAAAACACTACTCTATATAAAATAGAGAGCTAACTAATAAAGATCTACTGTATAGCACAGGGAACTCCACTCAATACTCTGTAATAACCTATGTGGGAAAGAAATGGAAGCAGAGTGGGTATACATATATGTATATCTGATTCATTTTGCTGTACACATGAAACTAACACAGCACTGTAAATAGAGTGTACTCTAATAAAAGGTTTTTTGAAAAACAAATAAGTACAAACATCTTAATTCCAACACCTTCACCAGAGGGTGTATTATTGCTGAAAATGCTAAGTAAGCGAGAGTCATATTAGGGCCTATGGAATCTATGTACTCATAAGCAAGGAAGGATATGCCCCCAAGCCCTTCAGGTAGAAGCACCTCATGTGTCTGGTTTATACAATGTACAATCCTGTTGCAGGGTTCAGTTTGGTTCTCTAAGGTACCTCTCTCAGACTCCTCAGGCTAGTACATTCTGGTTTGAGAACATTCCTGAACCCAGTATTGTGTAACCATACCAGGGATCAGTTTTCTAGACCTTTAGGAGTCCTGCTACCAAGCCTTTAGATCAACCATGGAGGTATACTAAAGTGATGAGCTGGTCGGTAAGAAATATTTTAGATGCTGGACATCCATAAAGAATGGCAGAATGGCAGAAGATATTCAGAGTTACCCTTACCATATTTCCATGTTTGGTTTTTAAGCACCGGTGATTCCTATCCATTTGTGAAGGAGAGAGGCAATTTGGGGGAGCAAGCATTCAAGGAAACCCAATGACTTTCTTCTGTCTCCCCAGATTCAAAATCTTGCAGGTCTATCAGTGGATGTCCAGAGTGAGAACCTTCCCAACTCCAAAACAAGCAGATCAAAAACAACCACTGCACCAAACATCAAGTTTATTCCTTGATGGCAGTTAAATTATTTCCATACTTTGTTTGATAGAGTAGGTGGGATACTAACAATGGTAGAAGCTCTACATTATTATTTAGAGGGAGCAGTGGAGATTAAAACTGTGAACTGGAATTAACCCGAGACAGTTTTTGAAGGGTAAAAAGAACACTGGATAGACCTAGAACATGTCCGGCTACACATAAAGTCGTACTAAATTCCAACTAATCTCTTATTATGAAATTATAACTAAAGTTCAAGTAGAAATAGCTCAAAAGAAAATAGAAAAAGGAAAGACTAAGGCTAAAATCAAACAGCTGGCTGACATTCATTTTTAAAAAATGAGTAAAAGAGAGAAGGGAAAGAGAACAAGAAAAAAAGAGATTTGCAAGGGAGCTAAAGTAAACCTCTTGAATGAACATACTTAGGATGGAAGTGAAAATGAAAACCAGTGGGGGTGGAGGGGAAGGGCTCTCTGACTCCAAAACAGGAGAACAAAGACAGATTAAACCCAAACAATATCAAATCTATTTTAGGCCAAAGCTACAACTCTGGAAAAAAGATTGAAGACAGGAAATTTTACATTTTTGTTAAAATCCAAATTTACAGTAACAGAAAAGCAAGGCAGATAGCCAGTATTTATTCAAAAGGTGTCCCTTAGAAACAAAATGTAATTATGAAAAGCAGAGGCCTATTTACAAGGAAAAGAGCAATGCAAATTTAAGCCAGATCAAATTTAGATGCAAGGCACAGCAAGGAAGAAACAGTTTCATTCTCTTTCACTTTCTTGTTTTAAAGGGACATCAGGTGGCATTATCCCTTCATATGTACTCCTAATACTAATCAACAAGCAGTCTGGGAAATAGCTAAAAACAAACAAGCAAAATCCAAGCATATTATTCCTTAGGTTCTAAAAAATTTGAGATAACAGCCCTGTGTTCTTGACAGCATTGACCTAATTCATGAAGCAAGCACATTAATTTACTAAAGGGCAAAGATCTCCAAGATATATTAAGATAAAATAAAATAGCACAGTACAGAACAATATAAATAACATGCTAGCTTCAGTGTATTATAATACTAGGAGAAAAAAAATTGTATTTGTATTTCTTTGTATTTTTTATAAATGCTGGAAGAATATACAAGAAGCTAATAAAAGTGATTCCTAGTGGGATAGGGAAGGAAGGGCAGATGGAGGACAGAACTGAGATGAATATTTTCACTGTATACATTTTTTTCTTTGCTTAACTTTTTAGCTATGTGATTATATCACCTATTCAAATTTTAATCTAAAAGAAGGAGAAAACTAATTTGAATTAACTGTATATTTTCATTTCTAAATTTTGCCTTTATGTTTCATTTTATAATGACATTTTCTTGCAAACACTACAAAAGACTGCAATCAGATTAAAAATTAAATACGTCACACCACCCAGCTAATTTGAGGTGAAATTAATTCTACCATCAAAAAAGCCTCCCTGATTCTACGTAGGCTTTAGTCCGTGAAAATATTTACTATAGTGTGATTTTCAACTAGCAGTCCATTAAAAAGCCTTCAATGGCTGGCCATTTGCCTAGAAAATAAGATTCTTACTGCTCAGCCTGAAATCAGAGCCCTAAACAATTTAACCTCTCTCCACCTTATCTCCAACTGCTCCTTCTCATGATTTCTTCAATTTTACCATTCCAATTTGTTAAATGATTAGAAACGCCTGAATTTGACTGTGTATACTGCCTTCGGTTATATCTTCCTCTCTATCTTTCCTGTAAAGCCTACCTCAAGTCCTACCAATCCTCTTCCCACTCCCAATCCTCAGTAGCACATATGATCACTGGCACTTAGCATATGCTACTTTTCACATTATTATCTTGCTCTTTCAAAAACAATTTTTCTAAACAATCGTCACTAAGTCTGAGCTCACTCTGCTTGCCACACAACAGGCCAATAAATCTGAGAAAAAAGGTTTTGAGGCAAGGAATCCGACTTTATTTGGCAAGCCAACTGACCGAGAAGATAACAGAATAATGTCTTAAACCACTAATGCCGAAGAAGATGAAGTTGAACAATTCTATGAAGACCTACAACACCTCCAAAACCTAACACCAAAAAAGATGTCTTTTTCATCACAGGGGACTGGAATGCAAAAGTAGGACGTCAAGAGATACTTGGAGAAATCGGCAAGTTTGGCCTTGAAGTACAAAATGAAGCAGGGCAAAGGAGTTTTGCCAAGAGAATGCATTGGTCATAGCAAATACCATCTTCCAACAACACAAGAAATGACTCTACACATGATATAACCAGATGGTCAATACTGAAATCATATTGTTTATATTCTTTGCAGCTAAAGATGGAGAAGCTCTATACAGTCAGCAAAAATAAAACCTGGAGCTGACTGTGGTTTAGATCATCAGCTCCTTATTGCAAAATTCAGGCTCAAATTGAAGAAAGTGGGGAAAACCACTAGACCATTCAGATATGACCTAAATCAAATCCCTTACAGTTAATATATTAGAAGTGACAAAGAGATTCAAGGGACTAGATCTGATACAAAAAGTGCCTGAAGTACTATGGATGGATGTTCGTAACATAGTACAGGAGGTGGTGACCAAATCCATTCCCAAGAAAAAGAAATGCAAGAAGGCCAAGTGGTTGTCTGAGGAGGCCTTATAAATAGCTGAGAAATGAAAAGAAGCAAAAGACAAAGCAGAAAGGGAAAGATAAACCCAACTGCATGCAGAGTTCCAGAGAATAGCAAGGAGAGATAAGAAAGCCTTCTTAAGTGAACAATGCAAAGAAATAAGGGAAAACAATAGAATGGGAAAGACTAGAGATACCAGGGGAACATTTCATGCAAAGATGGTCACAATAAAGGACAAAAATGGCAAGGACATAACAGAAGCAGAAGATATTACGAAGAGGTGGCAAGAATACACAGAAGAACTGTACAAAAAAGCTCTTAATGACCCAGATAACCACAATGGTGTGGTCACTCACCTAGTGCCAGACATCCTGGAGTATGAAGTCAAAGTGGGCCTTAGGAAGCATTGCTACAAACAAAGCTAGTGGAGGAAATGGAATTCCAGCTGAGCTATCAAATCCTAAAAGATGATGCTGTGAAATTGCTTCATTCAATATGCCAACAAATTTTATAAACTCAGCAGTGGCCACTGGAAAACTGGAAAAAGTCAGTTTTCATTCCAATCCCAAAGAAAGGCAATGCTAAAGAATGTTCAAGTTGCTGTGCAATTGCACTCAATCCCTAGCAAGATTATGCTCAAAATCCTTCAAGTTAGACTTCAAAAATACGTTGTTGGAGAACTTTCAGATGTACAAGCTGGATTTAGAAAAGGCAGAGGAACCAGATATCAAATTGCTAACATCCACTGGATCATGGAAAACATCTGCTTCATTGACTATGCTAAAGCCTTTGACTGTGTGGACCACAACAAACTGTGAAATATTGTAGAAGTGATGTGAATACCAGACCACCTTACCTGCCTCCTGAGAAACCTGTATGCAGGACAAGAAGCAACTTTTAGAACTGCACATAGAACAATGGACTGGTTTCAAACTGGGAAAGGAGTACATCAAGGCTGTATATCGTCACCCTGCTATTTAACTTATATGCAGAGTACATCATGTGACGTGCTGGGCTGGATGACTCAAAAGCTAGAATCAAGATTATGGGGAGAAATATCAAGAACCTCAGATGATATCACTTTAATAGCAGAAAGTGAAGAGAAACTAAAGAGCTTCTTGATGAGGGTGAAAGAGGAGAGTGAAAAAGCTGGCTTAAAACTCAATATTCAAAAAAAAAAAAAAGATCATGGCATCCGGTCCCATCATTTTGTTAATGAAAATAATGTAGTTACAACCTGAAAGTAGAGAGTTATTTTATTTGGTGGGAATGTTTAGAACTCCAAGCCCAGGAGATAGCATCTCAGTAGCTCTGAGAAAACTGCTCCAAGGAGACAGGGGAGACGTTGAGCTAAATACAAGTTTGCAACAAAGGGAGCAAGCAGTCCGAACATCAAAGATCAGGTATCAAGCTAAGAAATTTAGCATTTTATGTGTGGGAAGATACAAGCCTCTTGGTTCACTGAATTCATTCCTTTCATATTCTCATCAGCTATCTGGGGCCAATCCTGTTTCTTACATTCTGCCAGCTCCTCAGCAATCACTGTGGGGTGTGGCAGCATCCTCTGGATTTAAGTTTTGGAAGCCCTGATTCACATTTGGAGGCCAGAAATCACTGAAGGCTGTAACATTTCTTGTTGATTAATATGGCATGAGATATTTTCATTTCAACAACTTCATAGCAAATAGATGGGGAAAAAGTGGAAACAGTGTCAGATTTCATTTTCCTGGGCTCCAAAATCACTGCAGATGGTGACTGCAGGCTTGAAATTAAAAGACTCTTGCCTCTTGGAAGAAAAGCTATGACAAACCTAGACAGTGTATGAAAAAGCAGGGACATAACTTTGCTGACAAGGGTCCATATAATCAAAGACTGCCGATTTTTCCAGTAGTCATGTATGGATATGAGTGAAAGTGAAAGTCACTCAGTCATGTCCATCTCTTTGAGACCCCATGGATATACAGTCCATGGAATTCTCCATGCCAGAATACTGGAGTGGGTTCAGTTCAATTCAGTCACACAGTCGCATCCGACTCTTTGTGACCCCATGAGTCGCAGCACACCAGGCCTCCCTGTCCATCACCAACTCCCGGAGTTCACTCAGACTCATGTCCATCGAGTCGGTGATGCCATCCAGCCATCTCATCCTCTGTCATCCCCTTCTCCTCCTGTCCCCAGTCCCTCCCAGCATCAGAGTCTTTTCCAGAGAGTCAGCTCTTTGCATGAGGTGGCCAAAGTATTGGAGTTTCAGCTTCAGCATCATTCCTTCCAAAGAACACCCAGGAATGATCTCCTTTAGAATGGACTGGTTGGATCTCCTTGCAGTCCAGCTGTTCCCTTCTCCAAGGGATCTTCCTAACCCAGGGATTAAACCCAGGTCTCCTGCATCACAGGCAGATTCTTTACCAGTTGAGCCACTGAGGAAGCCCAAGAATACTGGGTTGGGTAGCCTATTCCTTCTCCAGTGGATCTTCCTGACCCAGGAATCAAAGTGGGGTCTCCTGCATTTCAGGCAGATTCTTTACCAGCTGAGCTACAGTTGGACCATAAAGAAGGTTGAGTGACAAAGAATTGATGCTTTCAAACTAGTGCTGAAAAAGACTCTTGAGAGTCCCTTGGACAGCAAAGAAATCAAACCAGTTAATCCTAAAGGAAATCAACCATGAATATTCATTGGAAGGACTGGTGCCAAAGCTGAAGCTCCAATACTCTAGCCACCTGATGCGAAGAACCAGCTCATTGGAAAAGACCCTGATGCTGGGAAAGATTGAGGGCAAGAGGAAGAGGGTTGACAGAGGATGAGATGGTTGGATGGCATCAATGGACATGAGTTTGAGTAAACTCAGGGAGATAGTGAAGGACAGGTAAGTCTGGTGTGCAGCAGTTCATGGGGTCGCAAAGAGTCAGACTTAAGGAGTGAACAACAACAAATGTCTCAAAACAACCATCTTGTGTGTTTGTGTGTGTGTCTGTGTGTGCATGGGGCTGGGGGTGGGGAGAGGGGGTGTTGCTGGATGCCAGGGTCTTTTATAGAACCAGAGAGAGAAGCTGTGAAAAACTAAAGTCAAAAGGCTTTTGACATTGCCTCTCTCTCTCCCTGAAAGAATAGAGAAAGAGAGGCAATGAGGAAGTAAAGTCAAAAGGGCTATCAGTCTTGCAAAACATCTCTGGGAATGGCCAGCCTCTGGAAGTGATGTTTTAATCTCTTCTCTCTTGCAATTATTCACAGTGGGCAGGGTTCTTTGAGTCAGGCCATTATGTATGATTATAACAATAAAAGCAGCAAAAACAAGTCAAAGAAATAGTTTCAATGTGGAATCAGAATTGGCTCTTCCCTGCAACACAGTGACAGTATAACACAGAAGAAAGACTAAAAGGCATAGAGGGTACAACTAATCTACTCCCCCCCCCCGCCCACTTTTTAATGCATATATCCTGTCTTCCATCTAAACTGCAAGCACTTTGTCTTTTCACCAATTTATAGTATGGTTTTAAAGACAATGTTCTATATAAAGTACATGATTAATGATAGTATTGATATAAGTAAGGATGACCCTGACTGATGGGCTGGCCTTCCCTGTGGCTCAGCAGTAAAGAATCCACATGCATACAGGAGCTGCAAAAGACACAAGTCCCACCCTGGGTCTGGAAGTTCCCCTGGAGGAGAACATGGCAGCCCACTCTAGTATCCTTGCCTGGAGAATCCCATAGACAAGAGGAGGCTAGTGGGCTACAGTCCATGGGGTCACAGTTAGACATGACTGAAGCAGCTCACAAGCTCACACGACTCGACGGAGTATGTGTGTTTTGACATATCCGATGAGACTCAAGAAACTAAACCCACTTCTCAAGCATTCGGTAGGCCCCTCTGGAGAGTTTTTCCCCAAGAACTACCCTTCTCTAGCTGGCCCCTAACGCCTTGACTTTGTGCTTTGATTCTTTTGCTCACCTCAACAGATACATTCATTTGGGCTGAACTGGTTGACATTTTGAAATTGAAAATACTTGATAAACCAAGTGTGGTGTAGCCATACAATGGAATATTGTTTGGTTATAAAAGGAATGAAGTACTTCTATATGTGACAACTTGGATGAACCTTGAAACACTAGGCTAAGTGAAAGAAACTGTCATAAAAGTCCATGTGATGTCATGTATGATTCTAGTCATAGAATAATGGAAAACAGTCCAAAGCAGTTCACTCTGAAACGGAGCGAGACCCCATGGTCCTTGAGTGCACTCCTCCCACCCCCGCCCACCCCCTACGATGTCCTCTGCCTGCCTTTTGTCTGTAGAAAACTTTAGTCAAAGAATAAGTTTAATTAGAGAACTGAGAAATGCTGAAACAAAGGAAAACAGTCAAAAGAGAGTAAAAATAATAATGTAGCCATTTTAAGCACAGTCAAGGACCTTTATTTCCTTTTTAAGGGCTTTATATAATATTGTGAGCTGTATCCTGTGAGCTGTCTTACAGACACTAGAACACCAGGTAGAGAAGTTAACCACATGATGACCAGACTGTACCCGGACATGAGCTGCCACAGAATTGACTGCAAAGAAACGGGAACAAATGGACCCTGTAACTAAAGATTAACTGCACCAATCTTAGTGACAATCAAGATGATGCTGGTCAGATCACTGAGGACCAGATGAAGATGACTGTTACAGATGACTATGCTGTTTCTGCATGTAACTCTCCCCGCTCCCAACTCTGTCTATAAAAGGTCTTACCCCCCACTTATTGGGAGGTGGGGAGTAGGCCTTTGAAAAGATGTCCACCACCCTCACCCCACAGTTGCCAGCATCTTAAATAAAGCAAATTATCCTTTCTATCAAAAGATTCTGATGTTGGGAGGGACTGGAGGCAGGAGGAAAAGGGGATGACAGGATGAGATGGCTGGACGGCATCACCGATTCAATGGATGTGAGTCTGAGTGAACTCCAGGAGTTGGTGATGGACAGGGAGGCCTGGCGTGCTGCAATTCATGGGGTTGCAAAGAGTCAGACATGACTGAGCGACTGAACTGAACTGAACTGACTGATCCTTTCTATCAGCCTGGCCTGTCTATTGGCTTTTGAGCAGCCAGAGGTAGCAAAGCCTTTGACTGTGTGGATCACAATAAACTGTGGAAAATTCTGAAAGAGATGGGTATACCAGACCACCTGACCTGCCTCTTGAGAAACCTGTATGCAGGTAAGGAAGCAACAGTTAGAACTGGACATGGAACAACAGACTGGTTCCAAATAGGGCAATGAGTACGTCAAGGCTGTATATTGTCACCCTGCTTATTTAACTTATATGCAGAGTACATCATGAGAAATGTTGGGTTGGTGGAAGCACAAGCTAGAATCAAGATTGCCTGAAGAAATATCAATAACCTCAGATATGCAGATGACACCACCCTTATGGCAGAAAGTGAAGAAGAACTAAGGAGCCTCTTGGCGAAAGTGAAAGAGGAGAGTGAAAAAGTTGGCTTAAAGCTCAAACTTCAGAAAACGAAGATCATGGCATCTGATCCCATCACTTCATGGCAGATAGATGGGAAAACAGTGGAAACAGTGTCAGACTTTATTTTGAGGGGCTCCAAAATCACTGCAGATGGTGATTGCAGCCATGAAATTAAAAGACTCTTACTCCTTGGAAAGAAAGTTATGACCAACCTAGACAGCATGTAAAAAGCAGAGACATTATTTTGCCAACAAAGGTCCGTCTAGTCAAGGCTATGGTTTTTCCAGTGGTCATGTATGGATGACAGTTGGACTATAAAGAAAGCTGAGTGCCGAAGAATTGATGCTTTTGAACCGTGGTGTTGGAGAAGACTCTTGAGAATCCCTTGGACTGCAAGGAGATCCAACCAGTCCATTCTAAAAGAGATCAGTCCTGGGTGTTCATTGGAAGGACTGATGCTGAGGCTGAAACTCCAATACTTTGGCCATCTGATGCAAAGAGCTGACTCATTGGAAAAGACCCTGATGCTGGGAGGGATTGGGGACAGGAGGAGAAGGGGACGACAGAGGATGAGATGGCTGGATGGCATCATCGACTCGATGGACATGGGTTTGGGTAGACTCCGGGAGTTGGTGATGGACAGGGAGGCCTGGTGTGCTGCAGTTCATGGGGTCGCAAAGAGTCAGACACGACTGAGCTACTGAACTGAACTGAACTGAACTGAGGAGGGTAGCATGGAGTAGGGGGTGGGGAGGATACAGAATGATAGCTAAAGGGTACAGATTTCCCTTAGAGATGATGAAAGTGTTCTAAAATGGATTCTGATGATGGCTGATTGAGCATATCTGCATATATACTAAAAATCATTGAATTACACACTTTAAATTGGTGGATTTTATCGAATGTGAATTATATCTCAGTAAAGCTGTTTTTGTTTTTTAAATTGAAGACACTTTGTGTTCATGTTTCTTTCCAACCTATATCCCTTTGAACCTAGAATTCTAGGGATTTAGAATTAATAATTATTACTATTACTTGCCTGTACCTACTTTCCCTGTCATAGCTTTGTACTATAAAGAATACACAATTATCTGTCACCATGAAAGTATATTTAATATCCTAACATGAATACAGTAATATATACTTGTATAAAGTAGGTGAATCCTACTCTTTGTACCTAGATCTAAGTAATTAGACTTTGGAATTAGGATATCAAATGCATAATCTTTCTTATTAGCCTAGTATTTTATTATGAAATACATGACACCTTCTAAATCTAAAAGGCTAGAGGGACTTCCCTAGTGGTCCAGTGGTTAAGACTCCACTCTTCCACTGCAGGAGGCATAGATTCTATCCCTGGTTAGGGAACTAAGATCCTGCATGCTGCACAGTGGCCACACACACAAAAAAAAACTCTAGATGCCCTTTAAAAACTTTAGAAATGCCCTTAACTATTCCAAGTCTCTCTGGGACATATTTTTCAGATGGCACTATTCTAGTTCCTGACCCACCACACTGCAGATCTGGGGTACGAAAGCCCAGCACCAAAAATGCAGCCCTCTTCTAACCTCCAAATGCCCATCTGCTATGTCTCCACGTCTTCTGTTCTAGTCACACCTGTTGTGACGATGGCCCATGAACATGCCTAGTGCTTTTCATTGCTCTGTACTTCGGCTCGCCCTCATGTGAAATCCTTTTCCTCCCTTGGTCAACCCTGAAGACTAAGTTCAAAGTTAAACAACCTTTCTCTCAGTAACCAATCCTCACAATCCAGTTTATCTTTTAGGCTCCCATAACATGTGACTTGTACCTATTTTATACCACCTTATATGGACAGGTAATAGCTTTGGAAATGTGTATTTCTACTGGCAGAAAGTGAAGAGGAACTAAAGAGCCTCTTGATCAGGGTGAAAGAGAATGAAGAAGCTGGCTTCAAACTCAACATTAAAAAAACTAAGATCATGGCATCCAGTCCCATCACTCATGGCAAATAGAAGGGGGAAAGGTGGAAGCAGTGACAGATTTTACTTTCTTGGGCTCCAAAATCACTGCAGACAGTGACTGCAGTCATGAAATTAAAAGACACTTGTTCACTGGAAGGAAAGCTATGACAAACCGAGACAGTATATTAAAAAGCAGAGACATCATTTTGCCAACAGAAGTTCATCCAGTCAAAGCTATGGTTTTCCCAGTAGTCATGTAAGGATGTGAGAGTTGGACCATAAGGAAGACTGAGCACCAAAGAA
>NW_024070210.1:75668934-75671409 GCF_014754425.2 Oryx dammah | reverse complement strand
ATGCTTTTGAATTGTGTTCCTGAAGAAGACTCTTGAGAGTCTTTTGGACTGCAAGATCAAACCAGTCAATCCCAAAGGAAATCAATCCTGAATATTCATTGGAAGGACTGATACTGAAGATGAAGCTCCAATATTTTGGCTACCTGATGTGAAAAGCTGATTCAGTGGAAAAGACCCTGATGCTGGGAAAGATGGAAGGCAAAAGAAGGGGGCAGCAGAGGATGAGTTGGTTGGATGGCATCACTGACTCAACGGACATGAGTTTGAGCAAACTCCAGGAGACAGTGAAGGACAGGGAAGCTTGGTGTGCTGCAGTCCATGGGGCTGCAGAGTCGGACACCACTTGGAGACTGAACAAAATGTCTGTAGGGAAGTTTAAGGCCCGTGAGAGGAAAAGACCATTTTTATATTCTGAACTTAACATTCTCTTAGCTCAGTGTTAAACAAGTATTCACTAACTTGATGAAAAGAAGAATGGATGAAAGGAGTAGTCATAGTGCCCCTCCAGGATGCTTTTTGTGTTGGGTTCAGCTAAGTAGGTCAGTTACCAAACAAAGGATTATTTATAAGAGTTCTGGAAAGGTTTCCTGCCAAAATTTCTCTTCCACATTATACTACTACTAATTGAAATGTTACCACTATTGGAGGCTCACCCAGCTCTACCCTCTCTCAAAAGGCCAACATGCCAGTCAGCTGAATGCAAGCTGATAAGCACAAAGAATTCAGTGAGCCAACGACTCATCCTTGGATTCATGTCACAGGGAGGTTCTGATCAAGCAGAGTGAAAAGAAAGGCTAATGTCCAGGAAGAAAGCATAGGAAGAAAGAGGGTGGTCCAAGAGACCAGGGTATGAGTCAGCCTCACAAGGGCTGGCAGCACTCTCATCAGCAGTGGCATGGCAAGCAGCAGAGAAAAGGGTATTTGCCATTGCACTGTGAGAAAGGAGTGAAGGAGTGTATGGCTGCCATATAATTATGGCAGACGTTTGGGTGAGGGAACTGAAGGAAATCAATAGGAAATACAACTAGGACTTAACAAGGAAGTGGCAACTATGGAACATAAGCTGAGATCAGTGAACTAATTCAGATACTCACGAGCAGACAGAAACTACCAGAAACCAAAGGGGCAGAGAAAGACTGATCCGAGGGAAGTAGCCATCATGTGCCAGAAGTTAGCCTTTCCATATCTTCTAGCACGTCCTCTCACTTTCACCTCTTTGCCTTTGCTTCACCCTACCCTGAATTCACATACCACCTCATCTCAGTTCTTCGCTGTCTGAGAAGCAACAGAGTCAAACAAAATGTGGTCTCATGATTGGTTTCAGGCCACTCTCAGTCCATATCCCAAACATATTCCAAATTACATAAAAATGAAGAAATTATTTCATCTTTCTCTTTATTCTCAAAATACATTAGCATAAAAATCCAAAAGGAATGGGCTGTTCCCTATATGGTCTCCAGTGCTCTGAGGCAGAACTGAGCCCCTAGGAATGTGAGAGGACCATCTTAAGCCAGTAATAGTTACTGTCTGAGTTCGAGGGCCCCAAACCAAATCCTTGGATGTGTGCTGGGGCTTGGGCTCCAGTTCTTGAAGAGGAATAGGAGTGGAAATCATTTTGAGATGACAAACTGACCAGAAGAGGGCTCAGCAGCAGTAAGGTCTGGTGGGAGAAGCAGGGAAGGTGACCCTCCTTTCTGCCGCCAACTAAGGCAGAAGCATGTGACTCCAGCAAAGGCTGAAGTAGGTAGCAGCTCCTCGGATCCCATAATGGAGAGGCCAACCCACGCCGGGGCTGGTTAACTGGCGTGCTGGGACAGTGGAATGCTAGCCATAAGAATGGAGACAAACTGCTCCAATCTCTGAGCAGCTTGCTTCCCGGCCTCTAGTACTTCCTGGTGATTGGCCTTCCCCTGGCTCTCATAATCCAAGATGACCTTGTTTGTAATGAGTGAGAAGCCAAAGACTCGAAGTCCACAGTGTCTTGCGACTATAACTTCTGGCACCGTGCTCATGCCTGATGTGAAGAAAGAAGGAAACCAATTGTCAGAATCCCCAAATGACCCTTAGCCTCACCTCCATTCACCACCTCGTTGACAATTCGACACTAAGAAAACATCCAAAGAAGCAGCTAATTTAGTGTCAAGCTTAGGTTGTTCTGTATCATCTAAAAAGTTGGGCTTCAGGGGGCTCTACACATTTCTTATAATATCACCATCGTAATGCTTTATTTCTATCTCTGCGTGTGACCATTTTTAAGTCAATTCTAATGTTGCAATTCTATTTTCCAGCCAGAGGTATAGAAGGTGCCTATGATATTTATGAAAATAATCAAAAACAGTTATCACACAATGGACAGTTCTCACATTAGCATTACACTGGTTAAAGTCCTCGGTGCTGGGTGGTGGGTGGAGGCCACAGTGCAAACTTTCCAATCACCTTCAAAGTCAGTTAATTCAATCTTCCCTTAAAGCAGCC
>NW_024070210.1:75583357-75668924 GCF_014754425.2 Oryx dammah | reverse complement strand
GGAATCAAGATTGCCTGAAGAAATAGCAATAACTTCAGATATGCAGACGTCCCATCACTTCCCATCACTGGATGGGGAACCAATAGAAACAGTGACAGACTATTTTCTTGGGCTCCAAAATCCCTGCAGCCAGTGAGTGCAGCCATGAAATTAAAAGATGCTTGCTCTTTGGAAGAAAAGCTATGACAAACCTAGACAGCATATTAAAAAGCAGAGACATCACTTTGCTGACAAAAGGTCTGTCTAGTCAAAGGTAGTCAAAGTTAGTCAAAGGTCTTTATAGTCAAAGACTACTGGAATGGTTTTTCCAGTAGTCATGTAAGGATGTAAGAGTTGGACCATAAAGAAGGCTGAGCTCCAAAGAATTGATGCTTTTAAATTGTGTTGGAGAAGACTCTTGAGAGTCACTTGGATGGCAAGGAGATCAAACCAGTCAATCCTAAAGGAAATCACCCCTTAACAGTTATTGGAAGGACTGATGCTGAAGCTAAAGCTCTAATGCTCAGCTACCTGATGGGAAGAGCTAACTCATTGGAAAAAACTCTGACTGTGGGAAAGACTGAGGGTGGAAAGAGAAGGGTGTGACAGAGAATGAGATAGTTGGATTGTGTCTTCAGCTTAATGGACGTGAGTTTGAGGAACCCAGGGAGATAGTAAAGAATATGGAAGCCTGGAATGCTGCAGTCCATGTGTTGCAAAGTTGGACACATCTGAGCAACTGAACAACAATCAGGGATCTAAATCTAGACCCAGAGGAGAAGAAAAGGTTTCTAGTGGCAAGAATTCCGAGATCATCACAGGAGGATGCAGCAAATCCCCTTCTCTGGGTGTTTTCAGCCAAATTCCTTACGGGTATTAAGCTTTGGGATTCGGTAATGAGAAATATTCCAATAGTCGTGTATGGATGTGAGAGTTGGACCATAAAGAAAGCTGAGCGCTGAAGAGTTGATGCTTTTGAACTGTGTTGTTGGAGAAGATTCTTGAGAGTCCCTTGGACTGCAAGAAGGTCAAACCAGTGAATCCTAAAGGAAATCAGTCCTGAATATTTACTGGAAGGACTGATGCTGAAGTTGAAACTCCAATACTTTGGCCACCTGGTGTGAAGAACTGACTCTTTGGAAAAGACCCTGATGCTGAGAAAGATTGAAGACAGGAGGAGAAGGGAATGACAGAGGATGAGCTGGTTGGATGGCATCACCGACTCAATGGACATGAGTTTGAGTGAACTCCAGGAGTTGGTGATGGACAGGGAAGCCTGGCATGCTGCAGTCCATGAGGTTGCAAAGAGTTGGACATGACCGAGCAACTGAACTGAACTGAATGAGAAATAGGAATTTCCCCCATGTTCTCCAAATTATGTCATTTATAAAATATTTCCATACATTCTTTACTCGTTATTATGGATATATATTTTTTAAGTTGTTGAATAAGAAATAAATATAGTATTTACAAAGAATTGTAGTCTGTAACAGATAGTCAAATGCTGTAAACTGTCAGTGAACATTATTGGGTGGTATTCTAATAGCAAGCAAAATACAGCTGTCAGTCTGTTTTGGTAAATAAGTTTTATTGGAAAACACACACACACACACAATTCCTGGATCCTTGACACAGACAAAGGATGGGGATAGGGTGGGGACTGAATGAGAAAATAACAGACAATTTCTTGATTTACACAATAATTGATGCAAGGAATTCAGATAATTAGAGAACTCTTCCCCAAAATGAGAATTTTTGTAACAGAACTACTAAAAATAACATCTTTGTAAGAATTCAGCTCTTTTCTGCCCCTACTTTTATAAGTTTAACCAACTTCACGTCAAATCACAAATCAATGGTCCTTACTTAGTTATTGGAATCCTCCAACTATTTCCACTCTCCTTAACTCAAACCTTTCCTGCTGGCCTTTTTACCCAACACCATGGCTCAAACCAATGTTTCCTAGCCCTGTTTCTAACTCATTCGTGATCAACTATGTAGTAGAACTGTTCTTGTGTTAGGGACATAAGAATAATGACAATATGGGTGCATATTCAGTTGTGTATGACTCTTTGCAACCCCATGGACTAGAGCCAGTCAAGATCTTCTGTCCGTGGAATTTTCCAATATATCTAAAAACAAAAATAACATATATAAAGAACTGAGTGCAGTGTCAAATGACTGGTTTATTCTATCACTATTATTGGTTTATTATTATTATTATTTTCCTTATTCATCCAGTAATTTTAGCAAAGGTAACAAATGGGTGGTCTAAAAGTAATGTTTCACCTTAGAAATGTGTGTACAACTGAGACATGGAAAGCATGATTTTGAATGATGGATAAGTTCAGTCATAAGAAAAAATCAGCCCAGGGATAATATCTATCAATATTCAATTGCTGAAGGTTTTTTTTTTTTCCTTTTAATTTTCTTGGTTGTGCCACATGGCATGTGTGATCTTAGTTCACCAACTCATATCCCTTACGTTGGAAGCATGGAATCCTAACCAGTGGACATTGGGGAAGTCCCTGAAAGGTTTTTTTAATTTATTTTTTAAAATTTTATTTGTTTATTTTTGGCTGCTCTGGGTCTTCGTTGGTGCACGCAGGCTTTCTCTACTTTTGTGAGCAGGGACTGCTTTTCCTTTTGATGCTTTGGCTTCTTGTTGCAGAGCACACAGACTTAGTTGCTCCATGGCATGTGGGATCCTCCCAGACCAGGGATCGAACCTGTGTCCCTTGCATTGGCAGGCAGATTCTTAACCACTAGACCACCAGGGAAGTAAAAAAAAATGCTTTTGTTAAACACCCCAAATCCAATTCAGTTTACTCAAAAGACAAGAACAGAACATAACTATTATTATCTTTGCTGTGCCACTCAGCTTGTGGGATCCTAGCACCTGACCACAAATTGAACCAGGCCCTTGGCAGTGAAAGCACCAAGTCCTAACCACTGGACTGCCAGGGAATTCCCTTAATTAAGTTTGTTTTTTGTTTTGTTTTATTTTAATACTTTTTTATTTGGCTGCACCTGGTCTTAGTAGTAGTACTTGGGACCTTTGAGCTTTGTCACGGCATGCAGGATCTTTAGTTGTGGTATGTGGGATCTAGTTCCCTGACCAGGGATTGAGCCCAGGCCCACTGCATTGGGAGTACAGAGTCTTAGCCGCTGGCAACTGGGAAAGTTCCTTAATCAATTAATTGTAATGGTCTCTGTCTAAAGTAAGTGAAGATGATCCTCAATATATCTACAAAAGGAAAACTGGGGAACAAGACTCAATCTTCTGTAGTGTTTTTCCAGTGTCATTCAAGGAAGAGTCAGAAGTGTATATAAATATTCTGGGCACCAAAGAAATGTACTATTATATGAAAGGCAAGGGCGATTTACCAGATTGCACCTTGGCCAGGGCCATATAACCTTCAGACCCACACAACATACTTTATTCTGAATTCAAGTACAGAAACCAAGCTTCTATACACAATCATCTGGACCCTAAACTTTTTAATCTCAAATTCACCAGTGGCCTAGTGAGAAGTCTCCTCTATGAGGCCCAGCAGACCTCTTCAGGACCCATTTTAGTGGTCTATCCACCAAAAGGTCCCAGGCCCCAGATTGCCTTAAATCCTACCTTGGGTCCCTTCCTACCCCTAACCTTGGTTGGTTAACATCTCTCACTATTTTCCACAGGACTCTTTTTCCTCACAGGATTTTTACCTTTAAAGGAAACAGATTTAGAAATTCTGTCTGTGTGTGTATTTGGCGTACTAAGAACACTGGTATGCAGCTAATACTTAATGGTCACATATGTGAAATATCTATTAAATGTCTATTATTTCTCTTTAGGCCATCACAAGCCAAGTCTCCATACTCCATTTTGATCTGTTTTCAATATCCCAGTCCAGAAGTTTCCAGTTACTCAGTTTATAGGGTACTTAGGATCTCAGCAATATTTTCACAGCACATCTAGATCAAAAGAAACACCTAAGAGTTTTGCTTGGTGCCTGACAACTTAGTAACCATTTGGAAAAAAAAAATAATACACATAAGTTAAAAGAAAATATATTTTTTTCTTAAATAAGCACAAATAGTTACTAGTGGACTGTGTGTGCCTGTTGGGCCCTGCCCAACTTCTAAAACCTTGGAGTCCAGCACTTTTACCCTCATTTCCTGTTCCATGCTGATTTTCACACAGTTCTTAATTTTTTATCAAAGGGACATTCTAAGTCTGGCTTTGCAAAGATATTTTATTATCAAAAGAAATATAGCACAGTCCAATGTTTAAATTGTGAACTTCCTTGAGCTAGCAGTTTGCATAGCACACTAGAAATATGTCAGATATTGCTGTGTTTCCCGTAAATTTTTAAAATATCCCATGGTACCCCTGTGAATTTGCCCCTTGGCACAGAGTTTGAGAACTATGGCCCCATGGCCCCGGGGCACTCCTTGCCACCTTGTTCCTAAATGTGTCCTGTAAATGAATGAACTCTAATCAAACTACTTGTGAATTCCATGGAATAAATTCCATCTCCACTCCTTACCTACCAGCTGTGTGATCCAGAACAAGTAAAATAAATCTTGTTATGCCTCAGTTTTCTCACTTGTTAAGTGGTGATGATAATGGTATTTACTCTTACTGCAAGGATTAAATAAAATGCCAGTTAAATGTTCAGATAGGTGCCTGGAATTACAGTAAGCACACAGAAAGTATTGGCTGTTATTTTTGATTTCTCTAGACCATCTAAACATGAATTGGATCACAACAAAAACTAGAGGTATGCCCAGCCCATTAGCAGCAACCCTAACCCTGAATTGTTTAAAACAGGAGCCACTAGCCAAATGTGATTATTTAAATTTAATAAAACCGAAAGGCAAAATTAAACAGATAAAAGTTAGTTCTTAGTTCTACTAAGCACATCCCAACTGCTCAAACGCCACAAGTGGCTAGTGTCTACCACACTGCATAGCATAGAAATATTTCAATCATTACAGAAAGTTTTATTGCATAACACTTTTCTTATCTTTTCTAGTTACTGCTTACCCTGTATCCACATTTTTAAAAGCTAGAACTATGTTTTATTCTGTATTTGTAAGGTTCCTGTAGTGAGGAACCAAACGATCATCAACTTTAGGGTGATTTGGCTCATTACTGCCTTATTACCCTTTTTCTATCTTCTTCTCATGCCTCCTTTTATTTCTGAGGGACTCCCATGGCCAGGCACACATGCAGTAACACATCCATCTTCTATGCTCAATATCAAGGACACTGGAGAATGGAAGTGCCTGGCTCTAAATCACCAAATATTGGCTTATGGAGTGGAAAGATGTCTCGAGTTAGTGACTCCCAGTGGCAACATTTATAGAAGCAGGCTCAACATCTTAAGATGTTTTAGGCAGGAAACATGTTTATTCCTGCCTCTTGCCTGAAATTACTCAGTCTCTCTGTATCACAAGATAGATGTTTCCCTATTTATATACCTATCCCACCATCACCAACAAACTTTTACCTTCCATTTTCTACAATTCCTGAAATTAAAATATTAGTTTAGTTTTTATCCTGGTGGCAAAAGGATCACTTTCATTTCTGTGTGAAATCCCTATCTGTGCCTCAGTCAGTAGGCACAGTAGGAGTAAAGTGACCTAACACCCTCATTCCCAGATAGGGAAGCTGACTACACCCTAAAAGAAGGGACAAAGACCTGGGGCATGGAAAGGACCTAGAACAGAAGGGAACAAATGTTCAGAGTGATAAAGAGAAATAATCTCTTAAAATTAGAACGCACTCAATCCAACTCTGACACTACTCCTTATCTTAACTCACTCTGCATATTATCAAAAACATTCTTTGCCCTGGAAGTGGAGTAAGGGTCTGTGTTGGTTTCACGCGGGCGATAAACTACCACTTCAGTAAAGGGTAAAGAAGAAATAGGGCATGTGAAAAAGAGAAGTCAAATTGGGACGCCAGGTGGCAGAAGCCAGGTGGATATCTCCAGCCTCATTCTTGGTCATCTACCCAATGTCACAGTAGTTGCCACTTGGCTGGAAGCCTGAAGAAAAAAATGCTTCCAAATCTTTGCAGTTCCTTTCTTTATATCCTCCCACTATGGAGTCTTATGGACTATTTCAAAATTCATATGTTGAAGCCCCAACCCCAACTGACCATATTTGGAGACAGGGCCTTTAAAGAGATAAATAAGTTAAATGAGATCATAAGGGGCCCTAACTCCTTTAAAGAAGAGGAAAAGACAGCAGGAATATATGTGTACAGAGAGAAGTCCACGTGAGGACACAGTGGAGAAAGCAGCTATCTGCAAACCAAGAACAGAGGCCTGTGCAGACACATTGATCTTGGGCTTCAAGGCTCCAGAACTGTGGGAGAATAAGTTTCTATTGTGATAGCTCAGTTGGTAAAGAATCCGCCTGCAATGCAGGAGACCCCAGTTCAATTCCTGGGTCAGGACGATCCCCTGGAGAATGGAAAGGCTACCCACTCCAGTATTCTTGGGCTTCCCTTGTGGCTCAGCTGGTAAGGAATCCACCCGCAATGAGGAAGGCCTGGGTTCAATCCCTGGGTTGGGAAGATCCTCTGAAGAAGGGAAAGGCTACCCACTCCAATATTATGGCCTGGAGAATTTCATGGACTCGCAAAGAGTCGGACACAACTGAGTGACTTTCACTTTCATTGTTTAAGACACCCAGTCTGTGATATTTTATTATGACAGTCCCAGCAAACTAATATACTTTCAAGGCCTGATTTTTCTCAATCTAAGTGAGAAACTCCCATCCAGTAAGTAAGATACCTGGTATTGGGGGTAATACTGAAACTATTTACTTGTATAGTACAGGAACCAACCAATCAGAACCAATGCCAGCCATAAAGAACTGATGCCAGCCACACTGAAGTGTCTTAGCTGAATATCCACCCTGCTTGGAACTACAGCTGACAATATTGCTCAGTATAGAAATTTACCTTCAAGATACAGCTTAAGGTAATTAAATCATTTAATTGTCATTTGTCTGACATGACTGAGTGACTTCACTTTTTAAAACAATTTCTATGGGCTAGGCATTGGGCATAAAAAGGGATCCATCCCAGATACCATGCACTTTGCCACCCCTGAATTTTTGCCCTTTTCCATCTGCCTAGTAGATGATGTGAGTGCAAAAGCATTAAACCATAAGTCAGAAGACCTGGATTTTTTGAAAAATTGTTTTACTACTTCATGCAGTGAGAAAAACCACAAACCATGAAGAACTAAGGTGTTGTCAGTAAGAGGGTGCTAGAAAGGACTTGTTATACAATTAGGCTTTTGTTAAGAAATTTTGAAAGGATTTAAAGAAATGGGATTTTGCTCTGGATTGGGTGTTGTCAGGAATTAGGGCAATTCTATAATTGGGTATCTAATCCATTTTATCTAGAAGCAGAGGAGACTACACACAGGCTAAAGCTCTAATAAGTAAAGAAGTAGCAGTCATTCATATTCGCTGGAGGAGGGGCTACTGGGGATTTTTTGGCTTGGAGAATGTTCATGTTTTGACTGTGTTCAGACATGACTGCAGAGTGGTCTCATTTTTAAGGAGAGTTGGACTTTTAATCCCATTTCAATCTTTGCTTAAATGACTAGCTTACAGAGCCTCAGTTTTCAGACGGCAAAATAAAAAACAACCTTGCCTTCCCTGCTCAACTAACAGTGTGTTTTGAAATCAAATGAATATGGATATAAAACTGCTTTATTAGCTATGAACAAATATCACTACTTTTTGCATCACTCTGCCTACTGACCCACTCAAGGCAGAGCTCAAATCCAAGTTATCCACGTACCATAATATAATAATCCTTTATGTTTTTAAGTTTTCTTTGGCTGCTCTGGATAGAAGTGATTTCCTCTTTCCTTGAATTTGTAGACTGTTTAATATCCTATGAAGCATGTGTTGCACCATGAATTTCTAGATATTTAGAAATTCTAGATATCTAGAATTGATATT
The DNA here is from genome assembly GCF_014754425.2 of Oryx dammah. Lineage (NCBI taxonomy): Eukaryota > Metazoa > Chordata > Mammalia > Artiodactyla > Bovidae > Oryx > Oryx dammah. Next base: position 75,660,962 of record NW_024070210.1, on the reverse strand, counting down.
TTTCTCATGTAATAAAACATTACCTGTGTTGACATTTTATTTTATTCTCTCTCTTCTTTTGGTTGCATCACGTGGCTTGTATGATCTTAGTTCCCCAACAAGGGACTGAACCCAGGCCCTTGGCACTGAAAGCACGGACTCCTAACCATTAGACTACTAGGATATTCCCTATGGTTGATATTTTATACTGCGAATTTTCACATTGCTATTCCTCCCTACCCAGAGTTTAAGTTTCTTAAGGAGTGTCTTTCACAGAGTAGATACATAACAAATGTGTATAGATGTATTGCTTGCTGAAATTCTACCATTTATAGTAGGTTGAAAAACATGGCCATAACATTTTTCAGCTCCTCCCATCAAGAACTGAAGTCCTACAGAAAAAAAAAAAAAAAAAAAGAATTGTAAGTCCTTTTCCCCACACCTTGAATCTGGGCAGGCCTGATGACGTGCTATGACCCTGAATGAGGTAGGAATGAAGTTATACCAGTGCTGCAGCCTAGGCCTAAAAATGTCTTGCAGCTTCTCCTCTCACCCTCTTGGACCATCACCCTAAGTTCCACCTGCTATAAAGAAGCTAGCTGAACCAGTATATACAATTGCCAGACATGTGAAGAGTCCATCTTGGACCATTCAGTTATTTTCATGAATGAGCCCAGGTGAGACCACTGAAAGAACTGTTCAGACAACCTGCAGAATCATGAGGGAAAAAATGTATCATTTGGTTGAGTGCTACATATTATGCAGCAAGAGATAATGGAAGACCAGAAGAAGGATTCCTCTCCTTCACACTCATAGGAATTTTTCCTGCTTTTTTTAGGGCCCTTCTCAAAAATTACCTTGCTTTCTGGATATGTCTCTTCTGACCGCTGCCAGGTTGTAATATCACTCAGGGTGAGACAATTTACTCATCTTAGACTTCTTCTAAAGTACTATGCCTAGAACTATATGTAGTCAGTGATGAGTCCATTCGCCAAGTACATAATGGTTCCTTCCAAGGAAGTCTTGGAAATCAGGTCCCAAAGGAATTTATTACAAGGCACTTCCAAATGAGAGCACTTAGAGAGTCACTGTACTTCCCTTGACCCTCTCTCACACCTACATGGGTAGAGGATAGTCTAGCATTAAAAGAGCTCTGTAACAGGAAACATACAAGGATTATTGCATCATCCTCTCCTTCAGTGACTCACATATTAGTCAGAAAGACTATTCTTCCTACTGGTTAACACTTACCTCTTCATTTACTTCTCTAGCACATATTTCTATATTTAACCTATGATGAAAACATCACCAAGAGGCCAAACTACTAAAAAAAAAAAAAGCCATTCTACTCAACCATCCTCTAGGATCCTTGGTACTGTATCCAATTTTCCAACTCTCCCACATTTTTATAAAACTAGATGAAACAAACATCAAATATGGCTTTGGTGAGGGTGAGAAGAATCACAAAAGAACAGGTTGTGGAATGATGTGTAACCAAGGTGCAAGTAATGAACCCTACTACACTCTAGAGCAAACACTTGAGCATCTGTATGCCCAGAAACAACAGAAAGAACAGCAGACTGGCCTGTTACCCTGTGGAGCGACAACCCCCCTCCATTTTGTATTCAGAGGTTCTTTAGTTCTGAAATGTCTGAGGGACCTACCTGGCCTGGGAAAGCTGTGTCTAAAAATCAGAATTCAGGTGAAGTCTCCAGCTCCTTTAGCAGCTACAAGTGCTAGAAAAGCAGCAGTTCTTTTTATTATTAAGTATTTGGGGAAGGCTGCACTTTCCTATGTTAGGCTCAATAGAGAGGCTTCTAGCTAAACCAGTCATGGTCCTCAGAGTTGTGTTTTTCAATTTCTTGTTGCTTCATCCATTTAAGACAGTCACACTTTGGGTTATGAAATGGGGGGAATTGAAGTGTGGTTCAGACTCTTGTAACAATCATATAAGATTGCAGAAGAAAGCTGGTCTGCAAAGGTTGGGTTTAGGGGTTACTGAGAGACCCTTAGGATTCTGCTTTGGTTTCTTGGAAAGGGTAAGGTAAAACCCTCACCTGAGGGTTTCTTCAGGGAAAGGCAGCCATTCAGAATTATTCTCAGGCAAGGAGCCCCTATGGGTTAATCAGTTTAGTTCAGTCGCTCAGTCATGTCCGACTCTTTGCGACCCCATGAATTGCAGCATGCCAGGCCTCCCTGTCCATCACCAACTCCCGAGTTCACTCAAACTCACAGCCATCGAGTTGGTGATGCCATCCAGCCATCTCATCCTCTGTTGTTCCCTTTTCCTCCTACCCCCAATCCCTCCCAGCATCAGAGTCTTTTCCAATGAGTCAACTCTTCACATCAGGTGGCCAAAGTACTGGAGTTTCAGCTTTAGCATCATTCCTTCCAAAGAACACCCAGGGCTGATCTCCTTTAGAATGGACTGGTTGGATTTCCTTGCAGTCCAAGGGACTCTCAAGAGTCTTCTCCAACACCACAGCTCAAAAGCATCAATTCTTCTGCACTGAGCTTTCTTCACAGTCCAACTCTCACATCCATACATGACCACTGGAAAAACTATAGCTTTGACTAGACAGACCTTTGTTGGCAAAGTAATGTCTCTGCTTTTGAATATGCTATCTAGGTTGGTCATAACTTTTCTTCCAAGGAGTAAGCGTCTTTTAATTTCATGGCTACAGTCACCATCTGCAGTGATTTTGGAGCCCCCCAAAATAAAGTCTGACGCCGTTTCCCCATCTATTTCCCATGAAGTGATGGGACCAGATGCCATGATCTTTGTTTTCTGAAGTTTGAGCTTTAAGCCAACTTTTTCACTCCCCTCTTTCATTTTCGTCAAGAGGCTCCTTATTTCCTCTTCACTTTCTGCCATAAGGGTGGTGTCATCTGCATATCTGAGGTTATTGATATTTCTCCCAGCAATCTTGATTCCAGCTTGTGCTTCCTCCAGCCCAGCATTTCTCATGATGTACTTTGCATATAAGTTAAATAAGCGGGGTGACAATATACAGCCTTGACATACTCCTTTTCCTATTTGGAACCAGTCTGTTGTTCCATGTCCAGTTCTAACTGTTGCTTCGTGACCTGCATATAGGTTTCTCAAGAGGCAGGTCAGGTGGTCTGGTATTCCCATCTCTTTCAGAATTTTCCACAGTTTATTGTGATCCACACAGTCAAAGGCTTTGGCATACTCAATAAAGCAGAAATAGATGTTTTTCTGGAACTCTCTTACTTTTTCGATGATCCAGCGGATGTTGGCAATTTGATCTCTGGTTCCTCTGCCTTTTCTAAAACCAGCTTGAACATCTGGAAGTTCATGGTTCACATATTGCTGAAGCCTGGCTTGGAGAATTTTGAGATGTGAGATGAGTGCAATTGTGTGGTAGTTTGAGCATTCTTTGGCATTGCCTTTCTTTGGGATTGGAACGAAAACTGACCTTTTCCAGTCCTGTAGCCACTGCTGAGTTTTCCAAATTTGCTGGCATATTGAGGGCAGCACTTTCACAGCATCATCTTTCAGGATTTGAAACAGCTCAACTGGAATTCCATCACCTCCACTAGCTTTGCTTGTAATGATGCTTTCTAAGGCCCACTTGACTTCACATTCCAGGATGTCTGGCTCTAGGTGATTGATCATACCATTGTGATTATCTTGGTCGTGGAGCTCTTTTTTGTACAGTTCTTCTGTGTATTCTTGCCACCTCTTCTTAATAGCTTCTGTTTCTGTTAAGTCCATACCATTTCTGTCCTTTATCGAACCCATCTTTGCATGAAATGTTCCCTTGGTATCTCTAATTTTCTTGAAGAGTTCTCTAGTCTTTCCCATTCTGTTGTTTTCCTCTGTTACTTTGCATTGATCGCTGGGGAAGGCTTTCTTATCTCTCCTTGCTATTCTTTGAAACTCTGAATTCAGATGCTTATATCTTTCCTTTTCTCCTTTGCTTTTCACTTCTCTTCACAGCCATTTTGCTTTTTTGCATTTCTTTTCCATGGCAATGGTCCTGATCCCTGTCTCCTGTACGGGTTAATAGACCTGCTAAAATGTTCCTATTCAGAGCAATCAGATATTTCCCAAGATTATGAGCTGGAACCAACTTCCTTTGATTTCTGGGTACTCCCTTCTATGACAATGAGGTCTTTCCATTCCTGCACTTGAGTAACTAAAGGAAATTACTTTAGTTACATTGTGAAACAAAGATCTCGTTAAGGTGACTCACTTTACTCTATCATCCATCATCAATCCCAGAGTAACAGTCTACTCACCCTGCATTCATATGACTAAGGAAATCCTTCTAAATCATTGCATAATAACTTTGTCCACCTGTACCTGCTCTACCCAGAACAGGTAAAACCTTGAATCCTCAACAAAGCTGAAAAAAAAGTTCCTTTAAGCCACAGGAGGGAACTCTACACATTTCATTTCTGTCTGGACCCACACAGAAATGGATCACCTTGATAGATTTGAAAAGTAGTCTTATTTGCTATGCAAGTAGAGGATGGATGACTATGGAGGAAAAGAAGAATGGCTAGGTGGATGGGCTGTATGTTTAAACACAGGAGCTGCTTAAGATCTTTTCCTATGCTTGTTAGAATAAACTCTGTTAGCAGGCTCGTGGCTGGTGGTGAAGTTGAGACGAGTCTAAAGGCTGTCTCTATGCCAAACACGAACAAAAATATCCTCGGACTTGATTGGTTAACTCAGTCAAAACACTCTTATCACGTATATCTGTTTACAACTGGGGGCCAGAAAACCGAGTAAAACGATGAGACACCCCTGTAGTAACAGAAACCGATTCATGTAAAGAAAATTTCATAATTTAATCGGAGATGCTAGGAGGGTGGATTCTGCAAGGCAACTTTCTGGAGAAGCCGGTCTTGTGTCCTGTTCCAGAGGTGACTTCAGCAAGGAAGACTAGGGTAAACATCTTAACGTTTTAATCCATTTCTTCCTGGCATATCTTCACTGTGACTTTTCAGGGGTATTCCTTTGAGTAGAGTGGCTAACTGATGCCTATCTTTTCTACTCTCCGTGCTCAGAACAGCCCTAACTTCCTCACGCGTTTACAGCCTCTCTTTGAGCCACGCCCCCAGGTTCTGGGGCTAAGTTCGGGCCAATAAAGTTGCGCCCCAAGGATCGCAGGCCCAGGGAAGGGAAGCCTCCAGCCAATGAGAGGCCAACTATAACCGCAAAGAGTAGAAAAGTCTTTTAGTGGTGTCTTCAGGCCAATGAAGAGCAATGATTATGCGCCGGCTCTGGGCTACCGACAGATCACGGGCGGCTTCCTGAAACACGTGACCAGTGAGCTGAAGCAGCCCTGCCCCACCTCCTGGTCTGGAGGTAGCGCGATGGGCCACGCTTCCAATGGTTAGAAGAACTTCTCGTCACGTGCAGTTTTTGCAGGCCCAGCGGCGTCCTGAAAGTCATGTGACAGTTGACGTTGGCGCCAAGCTTCCCAATGGAAAACAAGAGCTGCCTCCACAGGCCCAGAAATTGCTATGTCTCCGCGAATAACAGCACGGCGGGGCGGGGATAGCCTATCACGTGCTGCGGGGCGGAACGGGGCGGGGCAGGCCACTGGTTGCGGGGCGAGCTGGGCGCGCGGCGCGCAGGCGCCCTGGGGACCCGGTAGCGGCGGCGGCGGCGGTGGTGTCTGCGGTGACGGCAGAGGCGAAAAGAGCCGTATCTTTGGCCGAAGCGGGAGGCGGCGGTGGCGGCCATGGCGGCAGATGGAGAGAGATCCCCGCTGCTCTCCGAGCCCATCGACGGTGGCGCCGGTGGAAACGGATTAATGGGGCCCGGCGGGAGTGGGGCTGGGCCCGGGGGAGGCCTGACCCCCTCCGCACCACCGTACGGAGCCGGTAAACATGCCCCGCCCCAGGGTAAGCCGGGGCGGGGTCCGAGGTGTTCCCAGGGGTACTCTGACAGGCGGAGGGGGCGGGGCCGAGGGCGGAGGCGGGGCCCAAGCGCCAGGTGCGGGGCTGTTGCACCTGTGACTGGGTGAGGCTTCCTTTCCTCCGCAATCGCGACCGCAGCTTGGGAGCAGAAGGGAGCTCTGAGGAATCTGATGGAAGCACTGATCATAACAATCACGCTGAGCTTGTCAGAAGGGTTGAGGACCAGAAACAGTTGCCTTACTCCATGTAGCATCAGTGGGGGTGTCTGCAAGTAATGCCAGCCCTTCTTTTTACCTTCCTCTCCAGCATTTCCCCCGTTCCCCGAGGGACACCCAGCAGTGTTGCCTGGGGAAGACCCACCCCCCTATTCACCCCTGACCAGCCCGGACAGTGGGAGTGCTCCCATGATCACCTGCCGAGTCTGCCAGTCTCTCATCAACGTGGAAGGCAAGATGCATCAGCATGTAGTCAAATGTGGCGTCTGCAATGAAGCCACTGTGAGTTATACAAATCTATGAAACGGGCCCTGTTTTCTGGATCCTCTTTCTGATCCCTTGATTCTAGACCCGGACCTTCAGGCATTGGCCAAGGGCCTTTCATGAAACCCAGGTTTCAGTTCCAGGAGTCTCACACACCGTTTCCCCAGAAGCCACTCACCAGGCTAATATTTACCATCCCTCATCTTCATACCTGTCTTTATACTTAAGCTTAGTTTTAGTTTGTAAATCTCATGATGTATGCCTTTCATTTCTCTGTCCTGGCTAAGATTTTCTCTCTCTGATCTCTTCTCAGAAGGTGTTTTTGGAAGAACAGGGATTGGGATTAGAGATTTGCTTACTGATGTCCCCATTATTCTCTAGCCAATCAAGAATGCACCCCCAGGGAAAAAATATGTTCGATGTCCCTGCAACTGTCTCCTTATTTGCAAAGTGACTTCCCAGCGGATTGCCTGCCCTCGGCCCTACTGGTGAGGAGGAATAATTTGGGGAAGGGCATTAGTAGGGAAAATTGGAAAGCCTAGGAAGGATGAATGTTTACAGAGAATGTAAAGGTGAGAGAGCCTGGTGTTTATGTAGAAGGAGAAAAAGCTAAGGGCTGCTGTGTCTCTAGAATATTATAGCCATCTTTCTCATCTCAGTAAAAAGATTAGGATAAAAGACTACTCCATCTTTAGGAAGATGGATAGTCTCAGAGACTGGGTGAATTATCCTGACGTAAAAGGGACATTAGAGACCTTAAGTTTAAGCAGTGAGTGCTCTTCCCACAAGTATTCTCTGGGGGTAGGGCTGGCAGTGCAGAGAAGCAGAGAGACTTCTAAAGGCAGGGAGTAGGGGATGTGAGGGAGGAATAATGTAGGGATCCTTAGGATTAAAAACTTTCTAAATATAATCGTTTTCTCCTATACAGCAAAAGAATCATCAACCTGGGGCCTGTGCATCCAGGACCTTTGAGTCCAGAACCACAACCTGTGGGTGTCAGGGTCATCTGTGGACATTGCAAGAATACTTTTCTGGTGAGGAGAAGTATTAGGAGGCTGGGGGTAGGGAGGGGCAGGAGTGGAAATGTAGTCATGAATGTATTTCTGAGTTATGATAATGAATCCTGAAAAGGTCTGTTCTATGAGGAACCATTTCCCCACCTCCCAATGCCCCAGGGCTCTCATTGAAAATGACCCTGCTTCTACTATTAATTGGTTTCTCCCTTTTCCTTTCTCCCTAGTGGACAGAGTTCACAGACCGAACCTTGGCCCGTTGCCCTCACTGCAGGAAAGTGTGAGTGATTAGGGAGCAGCATCCTTGAGCTGGGTAATGAATAGGGTAAAATCTACAAGGCCATTCCAAGTATCCATTTCTGTTTGCCTCCCCACAGGTCATCTATTGGGCGCAGATATCCGCGAAAGAGATGTATCTGTTGCTTCTTGCTTGGTTTACTCTTGGCAGTCACTGCCACCGGCCTTGCTGTGAGTAGACCTTGATCCAGCCCCTTTCATTCTGCAGCCTCATCTTCTAAGGCTAAGATTGGGGAAATAGCTATCCTAAAAAGAAGTGAAACTGAAGGGGGTTTTGTTTGTCTTGTTTCAACAAACGAGGACCTAAATTTGAAGGAGACTGATAAAGTCTTCAGTGTTACTATCAGAGTTAAAAACAGCTATCTTCTTTATGTGCAGGATAGAACAAAGAAGTGACTTAGATTCGGTTGCTATTAGGAAGTTGTCAGACATGAAAAAAAACTGACAGGTGTCTGGGATTGTTTGAGTATCTTCCTGCCTAGCAGAAGGGAGTTGGACAACTGGGCCTTTTAAAACGTCTCTGAAGGTGGCCACATGTGGATAGGGGACAGACACTGAAGCTTGAGTTGTTTGTTACTGTTACTAAGCTTCCTGGAAAGTGGTGAGAGATTAACAGTAACCCCATTGTTCTTCTTCTTCAGTTTGGCACATGGAAGCATGCACGGCGATATGGAGGCATCTATGCAGCCTGGGCATTTGTCATCCTGTTGGCAGTGCTGTGTTTGGGCCGGGCTCTCTATTGGGCCTGTATGAAGGTCAGCCACCCTGTCCAGAACTTCTCTTGAGCCCCACGACGACCCACAGACTGTGCCTGGCCCCTTCCTGGTGGGGACAGTGACACTATAAAGGGAGCCGTGGTAAAAGGCTCCCTGGGCTTCTATAAGGGGAGCCAAGCAGCTGCCTTCCTTTTCCCTGGGGAGAGGTAGGAAGGAACCAGGCCCTCACCTAGGTTTGGAGGGATAGGTAAGACCACTGCTGGCCATCTGCTTTCCAACAGTTGCTGTGTTTAGGGTGAAGTAGGCGAGAAGTTGCCCCTAAACCTGGGTCCAAAAAGACAGTTCTAGCCTTGTCCTTCCTATATGCTCCCTGAGAGCCATTCCTGTCCCTTACACATTCCAGGGCAGGGTTGGGGTGGGTAGCCCTGGGGGGGTCTCCCTCCCTCTTGTGCACCATTAGGACCTTGCTGCTGCTATTGCACTTCACCAGGGGCTGGCTCTGGTCTCAGCACCCTCAGTCTCCTCTCCCCCCCATTCTGTGTCCTGTGGGGGTGGGGTCAGCTGCTGCTCTGTACAGAACCACAGGAACTGATGTATATAACTATTTAATGTGGGGTATGGTCCCCTAGTCCTGTATTTCCCATAATTCCTCCTTTTCAACCTTACACCCCAGTTGCAGTTATTTAACTGGGCTGGATAGGGTTGCTCTGTCATGGGAGAGGTTAGGGAGTCATCCTGTGCTTGTAAATAAATAAGGTCACGACTCTATTCTTTTCCAGTTGTTAATCTGTGTGTATGAAAGGATGAGGGGAATTTGTAACCCCATGAAGGGATAGAATACACCACCACTAAAGCTGAAACTATGGCTCTTTATTTTCACAGGGACAATTCAAAGGAAATATCAGTAGCTTTTGTTTAATGTAAAAAAAAAAAAAGAAAGCACCACCCCTACACAAACACCCTCCTTGAGAACTTACATCTGCTATTAGAAGCCTGGTTAAAGGATTCAGTTTAGAAGGGAAATACAATGCAGATTTCTTTAGATAGCAGTTATTAAAGAAGTTTTGGGGGTAAGAATTTTAAAGCTAGCTTGGTGGGCTTATTTCCCAGGCTCAACATGATTTGGAAGAGGTGTCACAGAGCTAGGTATAGGGTAATGGGACAGTGGTCACTGCCCAGAGCCTTGGAACGGATTTTACTGTCACACAATGCAGGCAACAGAGACTGAGATAACAAAAAATAATCAAGGCGCCAACCAACATTTTTGGATCGCGCATTCATCATATAGGTCCAAAAGGTGTAGGCATAGGCCGTGTTGGGGTAGAGGTGCCGGAAGCTGTCAGTGAGTGGCACAGCCTGCAGCAGTTCCCCGAAGCCCTGCCGCTCTTGTGGAGTGAAGCCAGCATTCTTTTTATTTCCCTTTGGGTTGCGAAGGTCAATTTCTTCATGAGCCACGTTGAGGTCCCCACATAGCACAAGGGGCTTGCGGGATGCCAAACCCTTCAGGAATTTGCGAAAGGCTTCATCCCAGCGCTGGCGATACTCCAGGCGCACTAGACCTCGGCCTGCATTAGGCACATAGGCTGTCACCAGCACAAATGCATCATATTCAGCCACAATCACTCGGCCTTCCTGATCATGTTCTTCCTCACCTACAGAAATGATGGAACAATTAGCAAAAAGAAGTTTTAAGAAAAGGAAAAGGAGAGAATAAAAGAATCAAGAATTGGGGCTGGACTGGGATACCAGCAGTAGTTTGGAAGCACTGGGCTTTAGAAAATCAGTGGGGTCTCACCGATGCCATAAGAGACTTTGAGTGGGCACTGGCGGGAGAGGAGGCCCACACCACTGTACCCTTCCTTGTCTGAAGGAGCTGACCAGTACTGATGGGATAATCCAGACAGTTCTTGAAGTTCAACTGGTAGTTTGTTCTCGGAACATTTGGTCTCTTGGAGGCACAGGATGTCTGGGGCTTCTTCCTTTACCCACTGTAAGTGAAATTAAATGTAGAAAAAGTATTATCAATTCAGCAGCCATTTACTGAAAAATCTATATGCAAAGTACTAGAAATATACAGATGAGACACAGTTTCTGCAGAAATAACATCTAGCAGCATAATATTAAAACTTAACGGCAGAGAGGCAAGAACAGTGTTACATGCAACACGGAGGAATTGTTTTTTTCCCCAAAAGGCCCTGGATAGCCAGCTAAGATTTTTAAGCAGTAGTTATTTAAATGTTGGCTATGCAAGAAATAAAATGGACCAAGTCCAGTAAGGAGGTTTTCCCAACATGCCAGGGAAGAGATGAGGACATTATAAATAAGATGGCACTGGAAATGTTGAAATGGCATTTGAAAAATAAGGTTTTTTGGGTGAAAACCTACCACCTTTCCCACAAGAAAACTATCGTGCTAGGGACTAAGATGAAAAAAGATGATTAAACCCTAAGATCAGCCTCTGCACCCCCTTAATTCCACTCACATCTAAACCTTTCTTCTTAATCCAGGCTCGAAGCCCATCCACATTCCACGAGCAGATCTTGAGTGTGGCTGATTTGCCACTGGGTGAGGTTTTCTGATCTGGGGGGTCTTCATACAGAACTGCGCCCTCTCCTACTGCCTCTTTTTCGTTCTTTTTCGCTCCTGCCTTACTCTTCTTCGCCTCTGGCTCTATAAAATAAGTAATACATAATGGGATATAAGTTGGCGGTATCCAACTTTGATCCAGAGTTAACTATAGACCCACTAAGAGCCTGCAGCTGCCGCGACTTCTTCATAAATGAGAATACTGCCGGTGTCGGTCTGGACTTTCCGTTCAACGGTCCGTACTTCCCGTTCAGCTAGGTAATTATAAACATCCCCATCGCTGCCTCTAGGGAGAGGGGCCCATTTCATTCTCTTACCAGTCTTGGGCTCTTCCGCGTCTTCGACCACCGGTCCCTTTTTCCCACGTTTCGGCATCCCTGTAATGTACGCCCTTCTGCACCAGTTCCACTTCGCCCACTGAAGCAGTATTTTGATCGCGTTGCCTACAAGTGCAAAGAAGTCGTGAAACCAGCTAGAGCAGAAGACTCCACCCTCAACGCCCACGTACCAAGTACCGCCTTTCAAACTGTATTATCTCTGAATTCTTTCCCCGCCTCCGTGCACCATCAGCCTTTCAGCCCCTCACCCCTCAGACTAGCTCATTTCATCGTGTCTTATACACTTCTCGCGAGATCCGCCCTCCGGCCAAACGAGGGACTTAATTGAGAGTCCCGACCTGGCCTTGCGAATCAGACGTCCAGAGAAGCTGCTAAGATGGGCAAAACAACACAAACCCTTTAGCTGACCTGCTTCGGCCCCTGTCTGCCTCCTCCTTAACCCAGCACAAAGAATGGAGCACGCCGTGCCCCACGTGGGTGACTGGCGTGGTCACGTGATCTGAGATGCTCTTCCAGGGGTGGAGGAATACGGGTCATTGGTCTAGTTGTACCACGTGACTCAAAGCTTCCCGCCCTTCTGGACTCCAGGACACTGAAGGCCTCACCCTCCATTCTTGGACTGTTTATCAATATGCCAGATTCACAACTCTTTCTGCCACCCTGACTAGAGATCCCAAAGCTGTGTAAGAGAGAACGAAATCAGTGGAAAAGGCTGGGCTGGACCATCGGAGAGAAGCAGAGGAACGGATAGGAATTTAAGGAGCAGACGCCGGCTCGGCGTTCCCGGCAGTTAAGCGAACAGGCCCTCGAAGGGGTCTTGATGGGTCATCGTAACGACAGAGGTTGGGACCGGCTCTGGCGCGCTACGTACGGGAATATTTTGGTAGTTGTTCTGGTTGGCGCGGCTGCTTAGCAGCCACTGGCTCATCCTACTCTGCGACCCGGAGTTTGCGTCCCACCGCGAACTGGTGAGGGCTCCTTGGCTCCAGTGCTAGCTCGGAGTCATGCCGGCGGTGCTGGGTTTTGAAGGCAGCGCCAACAAGATTGGCGTGGGAGTGGTACGGGATGGCAAAGTACTGGCGAACCCGCGGCGGACTTACGTCACGCCTCCCGGCACAGGTGAGGATTTGGGGATTTGTAACTCGTGGCGCACTTTTCCGCACAGCATCCCCTGCCATCTTTCTAAACGTTGGTGAAGAGTGCGCATTGTGCCTCATAATTTTTGATCCTAGTTTCTGAGATTATATAACGGTAAAAGGGCTTCCAAGTTGGCTCAGTGGTAAAGAATCTGCCTGCAGTACAAGAGACTTGAGTTCGAGATCCTCTGGGGAACGGAATGGCAACCCACCCCAGTATTCTTGCCTGGAGAATCCTATTGACGGAGGAGTCTAATGGATTACAGTCCATGGGGTCGCAAAGAGTCGGACAAGACTAAGCACGCACACACATTATCCCGAGGCTGATGGGTAGAAGAGTTACAGGCATTTGAAACTGGATCTTCTGAGTTGTTCAGCCTATACTGACCGCCTTTTATGTGCTAATTATCGGCTGCCCTTAGAATATTCGGTAGTTGTTTTTGGACTTCTGTACCTTGTTCTTAAAATGGGAATAATATTACCTGCGTCATTTGGTCTGGAGAGTTAAAGTACCGGACACATTGACAACTTTCCGTAAATGTTATTTCTAAGCTCTATTGTGTCTTTCCTACCTTAACCCCGAACACCTCCTTCCATAGGAAAGGGCAGCCGGCTTGTGTATACCTGAAAAGCCTCCCTGAACAGGTGATGTTGTAACAGGTTACTCGTTAGAAATGGATATATATGTTAGCACTCAAGCTTCTTGGCATTTGGCACCAAGCTGCTAAGTCACTTCAGTCGTGTCCGACTCTGTGACCCCGTACGCGGCAGCCCACCCCTCGTCCCTGGGATTCTCCAGGCAAGAACACTGGAGTGGGTTGCCATTTCCTTCTCCAATCATGAAAGTGAAAAGCGAAAGTGAAGTCGCTCAGTCGTATCCGACTCTTAGTGACCCCATGGACTGCAGCCTACCAGGCTCCTCTGTCCGTAGGATTTTCCAGGCAAGAGTACTGGAGTGGGGTGCCATTGCCTTCATTGGCACCAAGAATGTGAAGATAAAACAGGTAGTGCTTTGAGATGCTCATGGTTAAGCTGGGAAAATACCGATTAACTATATTGCTGTAGTTGTTACATGTTACATATAGTATGTTAATTTAAAGGATGTTACCATGCACAGTGTTTGTAGAGTCACAGGGCATCACCAAAAAGTATGAGATAGGTATCATTGAGTCCTGAGTAGGAGTTGGGTATGAAGAAGGGCATTTCTGAGAGCTGCTTAGCTTAGCTGAACAGGCTGAAAAGACTGTATCTGAAGACAGGATGTTTGAGGAAAAGGGAAGGCACTCTTCCTACCCTACTGAAATGTCTGTTTTGACTTCTAGGTGCCTTTCTGTAGGAAAATTCTTAGGATCTCTGACTTGTGTCCGTCTCCTAGGATTCCTTCCAGGTGATACTGCTAGGCACCACCGAGCTGTTATCCTGGACCTGCTGCAGGAGGCACTAACAGAGGCTGGATTAACCTCTGAGGATATTGATTGCATCGCATACACCAAAGGTATAGCTAGAAGTGTGGGCAGCAGTGGAAGAATACACCTGGAACCCAGCTAGGTCCAAATAGCCTGCCCCTCACCTTTGATATCACCACTACATCCGCTGTACCTTCACATCGCCCGCTTCCCTCAAGTCTGTTTTTCCCAATCTCTATAGGATTCTGAGCCCTATTCTGTCCCCATAGGTCCTGGCATGGGTGCCCCACTGGTTTCTGTGGCTGTTGTGGCCCGTACTGTGGCCCAGTTATGGAATAAGCCATTGCTGGGTGTTAACCACTGTATAGGTCACATCGAGATGGGCCGCCTCATCACTGGAGCCACCAACCCAACTGTGCTGTATGTCAGTGGAGGAAATACACAGGTATTTAGAATTCTTCACCATTCTTCCCCCCCCCCCGCTCAGAGATTTTTGGGTATTTTTAATAACTGAAACAAAACAGATCTAAAACCACAGCTTCTGGAAGAACCATTTGTTCTTGCTGGTTTTGTATCTTTCCTCAAACTTGACCTTGACCTCTTGTTGGGACACACATTTAATAAGAGCAGGGTCTCTGAAGACATTCTCCTTGGCCACAGTTTTTTCCAAGGGGATACCTACAGAGTACCTTGTGGGCTTGAAGTAATATACTTCAAGTTACAAACTTTCACAAAAGACTTGCTCTCTGACCTCCTGGCAGTTTTCTTCTTGCCCATGGTAGCTTTCGCTTTGTACCTTGCTAGCAAGGTAGCAAGATCATAGGTGTTCTTCATGATGACTGGCCAGGGGCTTCACCTCCCAGGTTTCATGAACTTGCCCATTTTGACAGAAGCCATTCAGGACTACAGCAGAAAAGTTCCACCATTCCTTCTTAATTTCTGAGGCACTGTACTAGCAACTTTCACTTTCTGCCTGAGTGGTAGGAAAACTGGGCTCATCTGAAGCTAAAAAGTGATACACTGGAACATTGGATGACTTTTATACGTGGCTATAGAGATGAGGAATTTCCAGCTTAGAGAAGGAAAAAATAGTAAGGATTGAAGTGTTTAAGGATTTTTATTTTCATTATTGTGAAGCTTATTTTTCCTATGAATGTTAGCAATTAAAACTAAGGGGCACTTGGCAGTCCAGTGGTTAAGACTCTGCTTTCAGTGCCAGGGGCACGGGTTCTATCCCTTCTCAGGGGACTGAGATCCTACATGCCTCAAGGTGCAGCCAGAAAAATTTTTTTTTAAAAAAGAAGAAACTAAAGGGTACTATCTCATTTGTTTCTTTACAACATTTGTTTTGTTTTAGTTACTGGTGGTAAATATATAGTTTTTTGTTTTTTTTTTTAAGAGTGAAAACGTAAGTAATTTAAATAACATTTTATGAATGGTGGAAGATGTTTTAAATTTATAGATGAAGCCAGAGTTGTTTGGGATACCTTACAAGATCTTTTTAAGTTGAGATTGGAGAACTCTAGCCTTCCTTTTCCACCTAACACCTGATGGGATTATTGTCCAGACTGATTCCTCTCTCCTGAAAGGATTATATTCTAAAAGTTCATTTTGTGAAATAGTTATTAAAGATGAAGCATGCATTTCTATGAAAATGACGTGAGAACTTTAATGGGTAGAGAACAAGTAATTGCTTGAGGCCTGAAGGATATTTATTATACAAGGTTAGGAACTTAGGGTGTGGAAAGTAACAGTGGAAGCTTACAAGATTTACTTGAGATGAGCAGTGATGGAATTTTCTCTTTTCCTCTTTCCCTTTAAAGCCTGCTTAGGTGTGAAAAACAAGATGATTGACTACAGAATTTTTCTTTATGCTTTTGTTTCCAATCTTTTATCAGTAGAGTAAGGGCTACATCAGAATGGAAGAAAATCCCTAGCAGCACCAGAAAGGGAAAGGGACTTAACGATCCTTTGGAAGTACTGTCAGAAGTCTGGAGCTTAAGTGTCAATGGGTGATGAATACTTTCTGTGCTAGAAGCTGGTCCCATATGAAGAGTGGACAGAAGTCAGTTGCCAGTGCTGAGCTGGATGAGCAATTAGTCTGACCCAATATGGAATTTGGGGGTTTTGTTTTTGTTGTTATTGCTGCACCAAGTGGCTTGTGGGATCTTAGTTCTCCTGCCAGGGACTGAATGCATTTGCAACCAGGTTCAGGGAATTCCCTGGGATTTTTGATTTTTTTTTTTTTTTTAACTCTACCTTAGTGGTTTCCAAATACTACCACCCTCATAGGATAATTTTGAAGAACTCTGGTTCCCTGCCTCCAATAAGGAAAGCTTTCCCTAGTCCACACTTGTCTTGAGTGCTTTTAAAGGAATATCAGCAACGTCCAAGCTAGAAAAATGTATCCAAAATGATAATTTACTTCTCTCCTCTCCTAGGTTACCATCTTTAGACTAGAAATCTACTCTGGGAATCCTTAGGGTGTATATAGACTTCTCAGAGAAGTGCTGTTTAAAAGTACCTGTTGAGGGTTTGGGAAAGTACTTTATTTCCATTGGTTATTGAAGTTCTAGTGACCACATTGATCCTCTGCTATGTTCTTCCCCAAGCCAAATGCTCCTCTTTACAGACTTGAGGTTTCATGGACATCCTCATCACCCTTAGGTGATTGCATATTCAGAACATCGCTACCGCATCTTTGGGGAAACCATCGATATTGCTGTGGGTAATTGTCTGGATCGTTTTGCTCGAGTGCTGAAGGTGAGTCATTGAGGCTACAGAGACTATAAGTTGTGAATGAATTTTGGGAGAGCTATGGAAAAGGAAAGGGAAGATAAATTAGCTTCTTTTGCTTCATAGATACCTGCCTTCATCCTGTTTTTCCTTCTGCTAGATTTCCAATGACCCAAGTCCAGGCTACAACATTGAGCAAATGGCAAAGCGGTAAGGGGAATAAGGCAGAAGGAGGCTGACGGGGGGAGTGCCAAGGATTTCCCTTTGTATATATTAATGAGCTTTGGGAGGGCTTTGGAGGGTGAGCAGCCAGCTGACTACAGGCTTAGTGCCTCATATACTCACTCCCACATAGAGGCAAGAAGCTAGTTGAGCTGCCATACACTGTAAAGGGGATGGACGTCTCATTCTCTGGGATCTTGTCTTTTATTGAGGTGAGTGTGGGGAGGTGAGGAGATGGGCACTTTCATGCTTTTTAGTGAAGTGTGCGAGTTTTGCTCAGTGTAGTATTTTCTGTAGTATATAGCACAGTACTGGCCTATGTTAGATGCTGAATAAATTCATCTAGCAAATACCTGTTGAACATCTTTTATGTACCAAGTGCTGTTCAAGGTAATAGTGATACTAGATGGAGCAAAACAAAAATCTGCCTACTTGGAGCATGCATTTCATGGGGCATGGGAGGAAGGAGGGAGACAGAAAAAGAAACAGACAAAGAAATGGGAAAAAAATAAAAAGGGTCAGATGGGGACAAGTCTGGAGAAAAATTTACCAGGGGGAGACAGAAGGTGAGAAGGCAGGCATTCATGATCATTGAATCTTGAAAGAAGGCTGCTGGTTTTATATATATAGATATAGCTCAGTGCCAGTGAAGAGCAAGATATACTGGTATGGGTGAACTGTGGTAAAATGCAGTAATCCTCCAAGTGTGCTAGTTTTTTGCTCACATGTCACCCCCAGACCACAGTTCACTGTTTTATCTGTTTGCTCCTGTAACTACAGGATGTAGCCCAGCGCATTCTGGCCACTGGAGAGTGTACTCCCGAGGATCTGTGCTTCTCCCTGCAGGTAATGAAGTGAAGAGCCGGGATAGAAAGGTGGAGCTGACAGAACTAAACTGGGATCGCCTCTGATGTTTTCAACTTGTCTGCCCCCCACAGGAAACTGTGTTTGCAATGCTGGTCGAGATCACAGAGCGGGCCATGGCACACTGTGGCTCCCAGGAGGCCCTCATTGTGGGAGGTGTAGGATGTATGTATCACTGAACTGTCCTTCTCTTTTGCATTTTGGGGCATGTGCATCTTGCTCCTGATACTCTAAATCTCTAAGGATTTGGGGAAATTACTTATTTTGTTTCTGTCCTGTGCTTCCCAGTCCTTGCACCTACTTCATTTTCCTAAGTCAGTGCACATGAGGTGTATAGCTAGACTGGAGAAATGGCTAAAAATAAGCTAATCAGACCCCTGCCTCTGTAGGTAATGTGAGGTTACAGGAAATGATGGAGACCATGTGCCAGGAACGTGGAGCTCGGCTTTATGCCACAGATGAAAGGTAAAGGCCCTCCCACCCACACATACTTTTTTTCCCTCTTCCAACTGCTGTGATTTTCTACCCTTAGATCATGAATTTCATATGTCTTTTCCTTCCCAGATTCTGCATTGACAATGGAGCCATGATAGCCCAGGCTGGGTGGGAGATGTTTCAGGCTGGACACAGGACCCCTCTCAGTGAATCTGGGATCACACAGAGGTAAGTGGCCCCTGGGAGGAGGTAGACAGCATTATATGGGAGGTAGGCAGAAATCCAGCAGGAAGAGGACCCAGAATCATGAGGGCAAAGAAGAATGGAATAAGGGTTAACTGTCCACCAAGTTTTTCCTTTTTTTTTTTTTTTAAACAGGTATCGGACAGATGAAGTAGAAGTGACCTGGAGGGACTAACAAAGTTACAGGATTGGAGTATTTGGTGCCCTGAGTGGAGCCCAAGGGACCCTAGGCCTTAATCTCTGTCCTGACAAGGCTTTGGACTCCCTTGTCTCATCATTTGAACCTCAAGAATTGACTCAGCATTAAAATATTTTTGGTTTTATATGTTGGCAATTGACTTGTGTCCCGGAAGAATATACATTTGGCAATGGTCAAATCCTTTTGATGGGTTGATGGATAAGGAGGGCAGGGGTCGGAGCAGCACCCTGGCGGACTGTAGGTAGCCTTGGGAGCTGCTGCTCTGGAGCTAAAGTTGAGGAGAATCTCTGAGATATTCTAACCTTCCCTTAGGAATGCATTATCATTGGTACTATTTTAGCATCAGGTCTTGTGTTAATTGCTTTACATTCATCACCTTGTTTAAATTCTTTGAAGTGTAGGTACTTAGGATTTCCCTGAAGACAGCCTGAAGCCAGATATAATTTCATACTAATTGATAACTCAAAAGTAAAACTGTCCCTCCTCCATACTCTTAAGCCTACAGATGTTTCCATTGGCAGACCAGAGGGAGGCCCTGGGTACGTGTCCTGCCACAACCACCAGAATTAACCTCATCATGCACTTTTATTTATACCAGTCACCATAAGAAGTGTGACTATCAAGTCACCTCTCCTCTTTTAAACTCTAATAAGCATTACTCTCCACTCCCTCTTTTGTCCCTGTCCACCCGCTTCTTTTAACTCTTGCAATTCTTTTTGTGATCTCTGAAGTTAGCAGCCAGTCATTAGCAGAAATCCCATGTATCCTCAACATCATCTCTGAATGTTCCCTGTACATAGTTGTGCTCTGAGCCCTGGTTTCTCCTGAGGATTCTGCTGCTTCTGCCACCTGTAGTGGTGGTGGTTTCTCTCACACCCACTGTAGCACTAGGCCGGCCTGGATGCAGTGTGGGAGGCCTCATTTTTCCTCATACTATTCTTAGACTACTCTCATCTCTAACATGCCTCAGCTTTAAAACAATATCTGTCATAAATCTTGGTGCTTTAAATATCCATGTAGATTATCTTGCTAACACTGAACTGGTCTCAGTTCTTTGCACCTCCACTGATCTTGTCCTATAGTCCCACTTCAGCTACTCCTTCCTTGGTCGTATTCCAGCCCTACTGCTAATCCATATCTCAATCTCAAATATCCCGCTCTCCCACCATTACTTCCTATTTTTCCAATTGACTCCACGTGTCTTCACTTCTGTCCTCCAACTAAGTGCCAGTCATGAGCACCTCATTGCAAACAACTAATCTCTTTTGCTTCTCTTGCTTTTGTCACACTAAACTCTTGACTGACTTTTTGCCTACACCCATTCAGCTAAAAGGGCTAGGGAAAAACAGCCACGTTGACTTTAAATTCATTACCAAGAAACTTCAGTGGGTCCATTATGCTAAAAGTAGTATTTGCTAGTCTTTCCACTTGCCCT
This sequence comes from Oryx dammah, assembly GCF_014754425.2. NCBI lineage: Eukaryota > Metazoa > Chordata > Mammalia > Artiodactyla > Bovidae > Oryx > Oryx dammah. Next base: position 75,640,980 of record NW_024070210.1, on the reverse strand, counting down.
CCTTTTTGGGGGGGTGGGGTACAACTCTGTTGCTTGCAGCATCAAAGTTGGGAATTCATTACTTACCTCTTTTCTGATTCTGTTTTATTCCTTCTGATCCCTCACATCTCCAACATCCCCTTCATTCTTTTTGGTAGAAAATAGAGACAGTGAAAAGGTTCACAAGCTTGTACCACTACACTTACCATAACTTCCAGCATTTATACCCATATGCTCTGCTTTCTCTCATGTTACTGTATCTTTTTTTTTCCTCTTATTATTTTTGTTGTTTATATTTTTCTCTACTGTTACTACATACCAGTGGTTCTCAGGTGGGGCTGAGTTTGCTCCCAGAGGGCATTGGGTTGTAACCGAGAGGTGGTGCTCTGGGTGGAGGCCAAGGCTGCTGCAGTATAGCTTACAGTACACAGAACAGCTCCCCCCAACAGAATTATCTGGGATTAAGTGTCATTTGTGTCAAGGTTGAGAAGCGTTGCTCTAAACAAACTGCCCAGGCTCCCCTCCAAATCCTTGGACAGCTGGTCTCAAGCTCTTTCAAGGACACCTCTCATCTTTACTGTAGGGTCAGTATTTTCCTTTCTTGGAGCATCCTATATGCTGGAGCATGCAAATAACGCTGTCATTTTTCTCATCTTAACAAAGACCCAAGTCTCTCTTGACCCCATTTCCCCTTCCAATTGCTTCCAATTTTCCCGTTCAATTTTTCAAAAACATGAGTTATTTTAAAAATTCCCAACTTTGATGCTGCAAGCAACACAGAGTTCCACCCCACCCCGCCAAAAAGGAGGGCAAGTGAAACGACTAGCAAATTTAAGTATAGTTGATTTACAGTATTATGTTTCAGATGTAGAACAGTGATTCAGTATTTTTATAGATCATACGCCACTTAAAGTTATTATAAAACACTATATTCCCTGTGCTGTACTAATATATCTTTATAGTTTATTCATTCTGCTCTATTTTATAGCAGAACATCTTAAAAGAGTCATCTACACTTCCTCTCCACCAGTTTCCTATTAAGTTGACTGCACCCAACTGTTACCATGATCACCCAGGACATGCATGAACCAAAATCTAATGGCATCTTCTGCTTTATCTTACACAGGCTGTCAGCAGGATTTGGCACACCCTCTTAGAAACATTGTCTTTACTTGGCTTTAGGACATAATCTCTGGTTTGCCTCAGTTGCCTTTGCTGGTTTCTCCTAATCTCCATAGCTCTTGAGAGTTCAGTCCTTGGACTATTTCCTATTTACATACATACTTCGAGTGATGTCATCCAGTCTTACACATTAAAGCCAATTCATTGTGGCGGGCTCCCCATTTTTTAGCTCCAATCTGGACTTATATCCCGAATATCTAGTTGCCCTCAGCATTTCTACTTGGATGCTTAATAGGCATCTCAAATTTAACATATACAAAATTGAACTTGTCCCAGCTTACTGCTGCAGTCTTTGCTATTTCAGTCAGTGACAACTCCATCCTTATAGTTGTTCATGTCAAAGTGCCTTGGTATTACCCTTGACACCTCTTTCATTTCCAGTTCATCAGATCACATTGACTGTACCTTCACAATATATCCAGAATCTATTGCTGGACTTCACTGCTGCCATCCTAGCCCAAGCCAGAATTATCTATCTCCAAGATTATTGCAGGAGCTGGTCTACATGTTTCCACCATTTCCCTCTTATAGTCAGTTCTCATCAGCAGTCATTCAGAGTGAATAGTATTAATGTGGAAGCCAGATTATGTCACTCTTCTCAAAATCCTCCCAGGTTTTCCTACCTCAGAATAAAATCCAGAGTCCTTTCAAGGCCTGCGAGAACCTCCATGATCTGCCCCACCCTTCCCCCTTTACTGCTTTGACCTTATTACCTGCTACTTGTCATTCACTCTGCTCCAGCCTCCTCTGTCTTTTCTTCCTTAAACACAGCAGGTGTACCTCCCCTAAGGTCTTGTTGCCCCCTCTGCCTGGGAGGCTCTTCCCAGAGGTCTTGGCTCAACTTAGTTTAGTGAGGTCTTTTTGACAACCCTACTTTAAATTGTACTCCTCTTGTGCTTTCTAGCCCACTCTCCTGTTTTATTTCTCTGCATAGCACTAATCACCTTGTAATCTAATGGTTGTATTTATTATGTTCTTTGTCCTCTTGTTGGAATATAAACTCCCTGAGAGGAGGAGTATCTTGCTTTATTCATTGACATATCATCTCACAGTACTTAAAATAGGGTCTGGCACATAGTGGACTGTCGGGAGCCAGCGTGAGGAATCCCACCCGTGACAAGGTCATGAGGGAGGAAGCTGACATACGCAAGGCCATGATCAGACTTCAGGAGTTCCCCCTGGCATTTCCTGAGCATCCACCCCCCCAAAAATAAGAATCTGCCTGCTTTTCCACTCTTCTGATATTCTCTGGAAAAAGTCAATTCAGGGCTTTAGTCTTCTGCATTTGAAAGAGTGTTTCAATCCAAAAACCCCTCTGATGGCTTTCTAGCCTGCCTGCAGGACTTGTACAGCTGTGCATGTGATTGTTTGAGGCCTCCTGACCGCAGGAGGCACAGGAAGCTTAAAACATCCTAGGAATGTAAGGGCTTCTGAGGAGTCAAAGTCATTAGAATAGGACTGATTAAAAGTTTCATTTGTTGAGCCAATACTTGCTGCCAAATTTTCATATCCTTTATTTTTAGATATAGTTGGTATATAGAAAAATAAGTAGTAGACCTGGTATTAGCAACATTAGATCTTTGAGTTAAGTACCTTCTTTGTTATAACCCACTGCGCCTTTGTTCTATAGAGATGTAACTTTAATGCTTTAAGGAGATGCAGATTAAAGAAAAACACTTAGGGGAAACGAAATTAACATTCATTAAGAAAGAGAGCCAAAAAAGTGTTAACAAGCCTCTTGGCCAAAAGATAACGTAAATCACCCGAGACCTTTTGTATACAAAAAGATATACAGAAAGAGTCTGGGCTGCTAACACTACATAATTTTGTATTACCCATTGATCTCTATGTATAATCAAAAGTATAAAAGGCCTTGAAGGACAATAGAAGGAGAGCCAGTCGCTGGACTGGTTTCCCCCGTGTCTCTTTAATTTCAGGCTGAATTTCCATCTGGGGCGCAGAGGCTCGCCAAGTCTACTTACTTGCCCTGGCTGTTAAGACCTGCGCGAAAGGGAGCCTAAGGCGAGGCACCCTTAGATATTCAAGCAAGCGCCGGTGGCCCAAAGTAGATGGTGCAAATTCCTTGTCTGGAATTTTATTGGTCTTCCGCGTAATCCAAGCTATTCAGCCCTCTTCCTCCACTTAATCTTTCTACTACACTATTGTTTCCTAATCTAATCTTATATCAATCAATAAATAAGTCTTTCCTCGCTGACTCCGTCCACCCTTCGAATTCCCTGGATCCACCGGGGCTGGATCCCGGCAGTGGACATTGAATTAGTATTTGTTAGCAGGTATAGCTCCATGGTGGGCTTCCCAGGTGGTGCTAGTGGTAAAGAACCCGCCTGCCAATGCAGGAGACATAAGAGACACAGGTTCAATCATGGCAGTCCACTCCAGTATTCTTGCCTGGAGAAACTCATGGACAGAGGAGCCTGGCGGGCTACAGTCCATGGGGTTGCAAAGAGTTGGACATGACTGAAGTGACTTAGCATGCACTCATGCGTAGCTCAGTGGTGGAGCATTTGACTACAATTAGTATTTGCAGAATAAATGAATAAATTTATGGGAAACTAAGCCAAAGAAAGGACTATAAAACATGACTTGGGCAAAAAAATTTTAAAAATTGAGATCACATGAGCTTGGAGACAGTTTCTGATTACTTATTAAGTAGGAAATGATAATAAATATTCTTTTGGTTTTTTACAAAGGCTAGACATAAATAGGTTGAAATGCATTTAGGGATAGAGGTCTAAAGTGGAAACTTTGAGATGGAAGATAGAAGATGAACTCTTGTATTTGCGAACAGGAATGATCTGTTTCTCTAGGCTCAGGGAGTTTTCAAGTTTGTTATTACACATTAGCCTCAGGTATTTATTTGTAAATTTTTATTAATATCATGAGGTGGAATGGATTTTGGAGAAGTGCTGTCTTTGGCACTGTAGCCGCAGTTCGTATTGTTCAGTGGAGGGGGGGTTCTCTCCTTAGGAAACTTTAAAGTGAAAATGAAGTCGCTCAGTCGTGTCCAACTCTTTGCAACCCTATGGACTGTAGGCTACCAGGCTCCTCCATCCATGGGATTTTCCAGGCAAGAGGACTGATGTGGGTTGCCATTTCCTTCTCCTGGGGATCTTCCCAACCCAGGGATCAAACCCAGGTCTCTCACATTGTAGGCAGACGCTTTACCATCTGAGCCACCAGGAAACTGGGCTGTTGTAAAACCCTTGTATGGGGCTTCCCTGGTGGTCCAGAGGTTAAGAGTCCACCTGCCAATGCAGGGACACGGGACCCATCCCTGGTCTGGGAAGACTCCACTGCCATGGGGCAACTCAGGCCCATGTTCCACAGCTACTGAAGCTCACATGCTCTAGAGCTCATGTTTGGTAACGAGAAGCCACTGCAACGAGAAGGCTGCGCACTGCGACTAGAGAGTAGCTCCCACTTGCAGCAACTAGAGAAAACTAGTGTGTAGCAACGAAGACCCAGCACAACCAAAAATAATAACAAAACCCTTGTACGTCCAAAGCTTTGGGCTACACAAGAGTAGACCCGAAGTTTGTGGAACCAGGAGATTAAAATGGCTCCTTGAGTCCTAAATTATGAACTCCTAGCTGTCTCACTTCCTGAGCCTCTTACTAACAGTAAAGGATCAGAGTGTCCTGCTGATTTTCACAGATGAAGGCAATAGGAACATGAGGCCCCTGGACAGCATCTTCAGCCAGCTCAGGTATAGCCCCCCAGGGCAGGCTGATGGGATGGCAGGTAGGCTCCTGTTGCAGAAGGCTCTGTGAGAAAGAAAACCTGTTGCTCAGCTTCTCTACCACGGCACTAGTCCAACCCCTGAGGTCTGTGACCCCGCAGCTTGGAATCTTCCCAGACTCCTGTCTGTGAGAGCAGCCGTAGGACTCCATGAAGGCACATGTGCTGCTCTGACTGCATGGTTAGGAAATCAAGCAGGACCAGGGTAAGCACCGTCGTCAGTCTGTACTCTGAGACAGCTGCCCCACTTTAATGGGGCAGTTCCTGTATACCCACCTGCTTTGGGTTTGTCCACAGGTCCTGCTCAGAGGTATAGCCTGAAGGAACAGGAGTGTTGAGAGAGGTAGAGGTCGGGTCCTCCTTTGGTATGCCTTCTGCACTCCGTAGAGGGCCACCAAGTCTTCAAAGCCCTTTTGGCTACAGAGACAGTAAACCCCAGATTCAACAGGGAACAGAGAGTGTGTCCCCTGAAATTTCTGTCCTTGGGAATTTAGATATAAAGGGCTTCTTTACTGTTTAGTTTTTTCTGTTTTGTTGGCATTTCTTCCAAACTGGTAACCATAAGCCTGTTCAAACATATTTAGCTGGAGACTCTAGCTACTCTCCCCACGGCCAGTACCCACCATCACAGAAATCCCTCTTGTCAGATTTTGGCTCCTCCTCCCTGAATCCACTTAAGTCATTACTGATTTTGGGGCATCTACTCTATGCTGGGAAATGGGTTAGGTAAGATTTCTCTCTCTAATCTTCCCCTCTGGTTCACTCACCTGGTCATAGTCAGAGAGCCCACAGAGGCAAGACTGTGACTCAATATCTGCCGAAACACCAGCCATACTGGCAGTCTGACACTAGGCAGCACCCACTCTGTACACCTATGTCAGTCCTATTTCCTCAAACATCTCAGGGACTTCCCTGGTGGTCCAATGGCTAAGACTCTACGTTCCCACCACAGGGGGCATGAGTTCAACCCTTGGTCAGGGAACTATATCCCACATGCTGTAACTAAAAAGATCTCACATGCCACGACTAAGACCTGGTATAGCCAAAGTGGGAAAAAAAAAAAAAAAAGGCCCAACATCTCAAATCATGCAGGAACCCGGAAATGAGATTTAGGACACACATCCCTTCATGGGGAAAGAACCCCCAACCCAAAGCAGTAGGACTGTCTGGGTACCACCAGTGCTAAAGAGGAATAGAGTTGGGGGAGGACCAAATTCAGTAATCAAAGTACACCATACAATTCATCAGTGAAATGAAGGATGGAGAGAACTGCTGAAAAAGGGGATAGGGGCCTTCAGTTCAGTTGGGCAGTCGAGTCTGACTCTTTGCAACCCCATGGACTGCAGCATGCCAGGCCTCCCTATCCATCACCAACTCCTGGAGTTTACCCAAACTCATGTCCATCAAGTTGGTGATGCCATCCAACCATCTCATCCTCTGTTGTCCCCTTCTCCTACTGTCTTCAATCTTTCCCAGCATCAGGGTCTTCTCCAAGTTCAGTTTTTGGAGTCAGTTCTTTGCATCAGGTGGCCAAAGTGTTGGAATTTCAGCTTCAGCATCAGTCCTTCCAATGAACATTCAGGACTGATTTCCTTTATGATTGACTGGTTCAATCTCCTTGCAATCCAAGGGACTCAAGAGTCTTCTCCAACACCACTGTTCAAAAGCATCAATTCTTCGGCACTCAGCTTTCTTTATAGTCCAACTCTCACATCCATACATGACTACTGGACCATAGCTTTAACTACACGGACCTTTGTTGGCAAAGTATGTCTCTGCTTTTTCATACGCTGTCTAGGTTGGTCACAGCTTTTCTTCCAAGGAGCAAGCGTCTTTTAATTTCATGGTTGCAGTCACCATCTGCAGTGATTTTGGAGCCCCTCAAAATAAAATCTGTCACTGTTTCCATTGTTTCCCCACCTATTTGCCATGAAATGATGGAACCAGAGGCCATGATCTTCATTTTCTGAGTGTTGAGCTTTAAGCCAACTTTTTCACTCTCCTCTTTCACTTTCATCAGGAGACTCCTTAGTTCCTCTTCACTTTCTGACATAAGGGTGGTGTCATCTGTATATCTGAAGTTATTGATATTTCTCCCAGCAATCTTGATTCCAGATTGTGCTTCATCCAGCCCGGCATTTCTCATGATGTACTCTGCATATAAGTTAAATAGGCAGGGTAAAATATACAGCCTTGAAGTACTCCTTTCCAGATTTGGAACCAGTTTTGGTCCATGTCCATTTCTAACTGTTGCTTCTTGACCTGCATACAGATTTCTTAAGAGGCAGGTCAGGTGGTATTCCCTTCCCTTTAAGGGTAGGGAAGGGAAGGGTATTCCCTTTAAGAATTTTCCACAGTTTGTTGTGATCCACACAGTCAAAGGCTTTCGCATAGTCAATAGTAGATGGTTTTCTGGAACTTTCTTGCTTTTCTGATGATCCAATGAATGTTGGCAACTTGATCTCTGGTTCCTCTGCCTTTTCTAAAACCAGCTTGAACATCTGGAAGTTCATGGTTCACGTACTGTTGAAGCCTGGCTTGGAGAATTTTGAGCATTACTTTGCTAGCATGTGAGATGAGCGCAATTGTGCAGTAGTTTGAACATTCTTTGGCATTGCCTGTCTTTGGGTTTGGAATGAAAACTGACCTTTTCTAGTCCTGTGGCCACTGCTGAGTTTTCCAAATTTGCTGGCATATTGAGTGCGGCACTTTCACAGCATCAGTTTTTAGGATTTGAAATAGCTCAACTAGAATTCCATCACCTCCACTTGCTTTGTTCATAGTGATGCTTCCTAAGGCCCACTTGACTTCACATTCCAGGATATCTGGCTCCAGGTAAGTGATCACACCATCGTGGTTATCTGGGTCATGAAGATTATTATTTTTTTTTGGGGGGTATAGTTCTTCTGTGTATTCTTGCCACCTCTTCTTAATATCTCTGCTTCTGTTAGATCTATACCATTTCTGTCCTTTATTATACCCATCTTTGCATGAAATGATCCCTTGGTAACTAATTTTCTTGAAGAGATCTCTAGTCTTTCCCGTTCTATTGTTTTCCTCTATTTCTTTGCATTGATCACTGAGGAAGGCTTTCTTATCTCTCCCCATTGTAGGCAGATGCTTTACAGATGTTCTTTGGAACTCTGCATTCAAATAGGTGTATCTTTCCTTTTCTCTCTTGCCTTTAGCTTCTCTTCTTTTCTCAGCTATTTGTAAGGCCTCCTCACACAACCATGTTGCCTTTTTGCATTTCTTTTTCTTGGGGATGATCTTGATCCCTGCCTCCTGTACAAATGTCACGAACCTCTGTCCATAGTTCTTCAGGCACTCTGTCTATCAGATCTAATCCCTTGAATCTATTTGTCACTTCCCCTGTATAATCATAAGGGATTTGATTTAGGGCATACCTGAATGGTCTAGTGGTTTTCCCTACTTTCTTCAATTTAAATCTGAATTTGGCAATAAGGAGTTCATGATCTGAGCCAGCTGATCTGAGTCAGCTCCCAGTCTTGTTTTTGCTGACTGTGCAGAGCTTCTCCATCTTTGGCGGCAATGAATATAATCAGTCTGATTTCAATGTTAACCATCTGGAGATGTCCATGTGTAGAGTCTTCTCTTGTGTTGTTGGAAGAGAGTATTTGCTATGACCAGTGCATTCTCTTGGCAAAATTCTGTTAGCCTTTGACCTGCTTCGTTTTGTACTCCAAGGACAAATCTGCCTGTTACTTCAGGCATCTCTTGACTTCCTACTTTTGCATTCCAGTCCCCTGTAATGAAAAGGACATCTTTTTTTTTTTTTTTGGTGTTAGTCCTAGAAGGTCTTGTAGGTCTTCATAGAACTGTTCAACTTCAGCTTCTTCATCATTACTGTGATATTGAATAGTTTGCCTTGGAAATGAACAAAGATCATTCTGTTGTTTTTGAGATGGCATCCAAGTACTGGGGGCCTACTAGCATACAAACTACTTTTAATATAATTGATGAATTCCTCTTGCTCATTTCATCACCTAAACCTTCAGAGAAGCAGAAACCAGGGTTCTAGGTCATTGTACACTGAAGGCGGAAGTGGAGGACCTTACCAATTGTGGCACAGATGCTCAGGTAGGAAAGTCTGGTCCATGAGATGGCAAGGACAGTTCATGCGGGGATACCTGTAGTAGGGTAATATTAACAAAAGTTTACCCATTAGTGGAGAGAAGAGGGGCAATAGAGTGTGCTCCAGACCTGGACATCCTTCTCACCCTAGATCCCCAGAGGTTCTGGTCCTGGTAAATACCCCAGTGGCTGAGAAGAAGATGGAAAACACACCAAGGACACTGCCCTCTAGACCACACTCACCACTGTGGAACCATATTTTCTAAGAAAATGCTTCCTATGTAAAGGAACAGAGAGAAGACATGAGGTTTTGAGGAGCTCCTCCTGGTTTCTTTCATTCAGCCCAAAGTATTACCCCTCTACTCAGTTTAGTGTTGGTGACTTAAGTTAGGCTGGGAAGCATAAGGGAATTTTGGCCCAGGGACTTAACAAGGACTCTGAATGGTCTGCTGGCCAACTTGTGAGTGACATAGAGAATCAGAAGTCAAGGGGTCTTTTCTGAGGAGGGTACACATTTCTCAGTCAATTTCCCACTGTCTCACCTTGACACCCAAAGAAGCCAGTGACTTGTTGGCTGGGGTTTGTGGGGAGAAGTGTCCCCAGGAGGTGGTTGATAAAGGAGAGGAAGATGAGGCAGAAGATAATCTGCATCTGGAACTCGACGGGTGACCCCCCCCCACGCCCCACTCCCCCAGGGAGATAGAGAGGGAGAGGTGATGGAAGAGAAGGAGTAACTTCCTCCTCCCTCTCTGTGTCTCATCTTCACTGTTCTCTCCAATCCTCTTGTTCCCTTTCCCGCCAGCCTCTTCCCATAAAGGATTGTGGCTGAATGGTTGTCCTTTTCCCTCTTGCCTCAAACTGCAAAGCATCCCTTCCCATGCCAGAGGTGAATCTGAAGATTATAATTATCTGGGAGCATGAAACAGGGCATCTCTCACCTGGTAATCATGTCTAGGGCTCATCCCAACAGATCCTTAGAAGAAGTCCTCTTTACTTTCCCCTTCAAGAACTGGCATGGGGAGTCTCTCCTTGCAGAACTGGCTAGTTTCAGGCTTGTGTCCCTGGAAATCAGTTCTGTCAACCACACACACACACACACACACACACACACACACATCTCCCCGCATCCAGTCTGTTCCTGATCTGTCTAGCTCTCACTGCTATCCACTTAGTCTTCTCACCCCCAACTCAATTCCCCTTCACCTGCCTTGGACTCCCACTCCATGCCTGCCAGTGGCACACCTAGAAGGATAGTGACAGTCACCAGGCCCACCACCCAAAACTCATTTACAGGATCCATGTTTAGTAGCTGTGCTCCATGCTCCTGGAAGGGCAGAACACAGAGGTTAGGGGTCACAGAGACTTTATTGGCTGATTTGATGCCTCCATCTAATTCTTAAAATGAATTGCCCAGGGCACTATGATGCCCTAGAGGGGTGGGATAAGGAGTGGGTGGGAGGGAGGCTACAAAGAGAGAGGGTATATATATACTGATTCGCATCATTGTATGGCAGAAATTGACACAACATTGTAAAGCAATTATTCTCAATTTTTTAAAAAATTGACTTGCCCAGACTGAAGCCACAAAAGTATAAGCTGGATGGTCAGTGGACTTGAGAAAAGGGCGCACCAAGGAAGGAGATGGGCTTTATCCAGAACAGGTCTGAAAGGGTCTTCAGGTAGCCTACCATATGCACAGCCATGGCTACTGCATTGGAGAAAGCAAAGATGATTCCACGGAACTGCTAAACTCAGAACGTGAGCTGTGCCAGACAGGGAAGTAGGTGCCACTAGAGAGGAGAGAAGAGTCAGTCAGTCTCAGCAACTCTCGACAGGACTGAGGGCCCTAAGAGATCACAAGAGACTTACCACTGGTGGAGGTGACTGAGATACACAGGCTGGTGATATTAGGGGCTAAAGCTGACAGAAGTATTAACATGAGCCATCTGAGCCCTGGAGTGGGATAGGAATGGGTCTCCTTTAATTCACTCAGGCCAAGTCCTAAAGCCCTTCCTACTGTCCCACAGAGTGATGAGCCCATACCTGTGCCTGAGCAGTGAGCCAAGGCAGCAGCAGGTAGAGGATAATGCCCCGGATGTCCAGCATGCAATAGATCTGGGGAAGCAGGGTAGGGAGGGAGGAGTCAAGGTCATCCTCAGCCCTCTCACCCTCAGAGGCCCTTGAGACTCTCCTCTGGAGCAAAATCCTCTTTTCAGGCATGCATCCCCTATCTCATGCATTCAACCTTTGAGAATCCTGAGCACCAATCTGTTACCATGACTTCCATGGTCCAGCTAACACAAACTGGGACTTGCCAGGTCTGGACTTGTCAGTCCCGAATTCTCCAGATGATCTTCTTAGGAGCATGGTTACACATGGGGCTCCTGAGTAGAGGTGGAAAAAATAATGTTCTTTGAATGAGATGCCAAGACCCCTCCCCAGCCAGCATGTCAGCAACAAGACCTGGAGGTGCTATGGAGGGAGGTCAGTCCCAAGGAGTTTAATGGAGGATGGATCGCCCAGAAGAGCGGATTTCATCCAACCTTTGTGGATTCGCTGTGAGCTATGAGTCTCACCATGGCAGAGCTGAGCAGAGCTTCCTGAAACATGTGGTGGAGCTGTCCCAGGACCACCGGGTTGGCAGAGAACTCAGGGTCCAGTGTCCTTGTCCTTGTTGGCAGGGGAGGGAAGAGGCTGACCTGGGGTTTGTCTCTGCTGGGTAGCACTTCCTCCTCTTCCTGGTAGGGGCTCAAGGTGTTGGCCACCTTGTCTTGTGAAGGGAGGCCATAAGAGGATCCACGCAGAGGTTAGTCACTATCATCCATTTCACAGGCCAGAACAATCAGAGGGTGCCTCTCTGTTGAACCATCTGGTGGAGAGCAGCCCCAGGGTTGGGTTTGGCTTTCTCACCACTGACTCCACCTCAGGACAAGGAAACCCCTCACTAAGGGTAGGTCACAGTTAGTAGCCCTGACCCATACCCCTTCACCTCCCCCACCCCTCTGCCCTTCTTGGACCAGATGGGTTATATCTGAGATTCACCCCAGTACTGTTCGCCCCAGGGTCTCAGCTTTAGCACGCACAGAAAAATCAACAAAGGCCAGGACTGACCCCTAAACTGACCCTTCACTCTCTCCCAACTTTCCCCCGTATCAGTCCAGACTTTCTTCACCCGCTTCTCCAGCCCAGCCCAGTGGACGCTGGGCTGGCTCACTCCACCACATCCCCTCATCCTCCTTGGCTTCCGAGTTTGCTTTGCTCAGCACCAGGACGTGACCTCCAAGTGGAAGAGGGGAGGAGGTAATCTCAGGTCGGGCCCAGGGGATTGGGTGTTGGAGTTTGGCACCCGGAGGCCAGCCCCTCGCCTGCCAGCAATGGCTATAATTAGCTGGGTGCCACCACTGACAGGGACAGGGGTGCATTCCCTCTGCCACTCCGTCAGAAGTAGAGCAGGCCCAAGTGAGAGGATAAGTGAGACGCTGGTGTCTTAGGAGGGTGACTACAGGGATGGGGGCGAGATGGGTGGGATACAGTTTCAGGCACTGGATCTTTACTCATTGTTTTGGCCTTTGCACCCCCAGTGCACTTCATAGTTGCCTGGTGCAGCCTAGATGCTAGAGCCTTGGGATAGGGGGAGACGGTTTAAGTAGGAAATGAGGCTGCAGGCAGAGCTTCCTCTGGCCTCTGCGGGTCCAGCTCTTACCTTCTCTTCTCTTTCCTCTTTCTGTCTGTAGCGATCCAGCGAACTTGGGCCATGAGCCTCTCGGACTCCACACGTCATCCCTCTGCGGCAGAGGAAGTCTCTCTTCTGGTCCAGAAGGACGACCTTGACCTCCCTTTGCCCACCCAGAGAACCCCCTCCTGGCCTCCGTCCCCGGATGAAGATCCTGGTTTGCCCCCTTTTCCTCTGGAAGAGCCTGGCCCCAGGCCCATGACCCCAGGGAGCCTTCCTTCTCCAGCCTTGTCCCTGGAGGAAGAAGAGGAGGAGGAAGATGAGGAGGGTGGAGAAGACTCTGCGGAGCCCGAGGGGCTGTGCAGCGAGGAGCATCCCAGCCAGTTTTTCGCGGAGGCACAGCGGCTGCGAGAGCAGAGGTTGCTGCTGGACGAAGAGGTGTCAGTCGCGGGGAGAGCGTATGGGGTGCATCGGGTGATCCTGGCCTCAATTAGCAGCCTCTTCAGAGGCAGGCTGCTGGGCGGCAGAGGTCCGCAACCCCCGCTCAGCCTGGACGTAACCCCGGCGGCCTGGGAGGCCGTGCTGACCTTTGCCTACGAGGGGGTGCTGGGACCCGCCTCACGGGAGGATGTGCTGGTTGCCGCGGAAGCTCTGGGAGCCCCCCGGGTAAAGGCTGCGGCCCAGTGGGGACGCCAGGGGACTGGAAGCGGATGGGAAGATGAAAAGCAGCCCAGCCAGGCAGAGGAACTGAGAGAAAACCTGCGCAGCATTGAGCTTCTGTACCAAGAAGGCATCGGGTGCGACCTGGAGCTGGAGGCAGGCGGCTGCCGGCTGCGGGGTGAGGGCCGGGGGGGGGGGGGCATTGCATTGAGGCAGGTGCATATGCCACCTGGAATGGTGTGTGCAAGCAGTAGCTGATTCGATCCCTAGCATAGTGCTTTTGATCCTTGCTGAAATCAGAATTTCCCAGGGCGTGGCCTTGGCGCCTCTCTTGACCCACTGAGAATGGGGCATGCGCAGTTGAGTTGTTTTCCTAGGCGCACTGACAGATTTATGCTGTGGCTTTTCCTGTGCCCAGAAACAAGAAACTTCCATTCAGCTGGCAGGCGCTAAGATATAGTCCATGCCAGTAGAACAAGCAGAAGGTGATTGACTCAAACAGAGATTAACCATAAGGCCCTTCTTGGCATCTTCTATTTAAGACAGGAAAAGCTGGAGGAACATGGTGGAAAAATTTATAGTGTGTCCTTCTGCCTAAGTGAGCTTGACACCATGGCAGACAAGGGCCCTACAGCTCATGAGCAAGGTCTTGTACTGTTTTCCCAGAATCTAAGGCTACCAGGTTGTGGCATTTTGAAGTTAACTCCGCTCATTGCTAGGAAAGCTAAAGTGAAAGTCGCTCAGTCGTGTTTGTGGAATTCTCCAGGCGAGAATACTGGAGTGGGTAGCCTTTCCCTTCTCCAGGGGATCTTCCCAACCCAGGGATCGAACCCAGGTCTCCCACATTCCAGGCAGATTCTTTACAAGGGAAGCCCCAAGGAAAGCTAAAGAGGATTGAATACGTTGAGAATTATTCAGATTCTATTAACATTTAGTGAGGTACTGGGTAACAGAATTTTTTTTTTTTTTGCACATGCCAGCTCTTTTAATCTCAGGTATTTCTAGCTGCAGATAAAGAATATTAAATTCAGAGATGCTGACTGGTGAAAATCAGGATAGAAGCCCACATCCATTAGCCCAGTCTGCTCTCACTAGTCCATACATTGCTTCTTATGCAGCCAAACCAAAGGCACATAGCACCTGGCAAATGGAGCCAGAGTGTAGATGTATAAAAGTTTAAAATTAAAAAGGATTAGTTTAGAAATTATCTAGTTCAGTGCTTACACCTTACTGATAAGGAAATCAGACTTTAAGACATGTCCAAAGTCACATAGCTACTACTCATTAGAAAATGACTAGGACCCAAAGTTCTTCTGGGATTCCCCAAAGGAAAAGCATCCTGTCTTAGTCAACTTGAGTTGCTATAACAAAAATACCATAGACTGGGTGTTTTAACAATGGAAGTTTATTTCTCTTGGTTCTGGAGACTGGATCAGGGTGCCAGAATGGTCAGGTTCTGGTTAGGGCCTCCTTTCCAGTTTGTAGATGGCCATGTTCTCACTATATCTTCACATGGCAGAGAGAGACACAGAGAGATTGATGATGTCATGTCTCCTCTTATAAGAGCACTAATCCCATTCATGAGTTCCACCCCTCATACTTAATTACCTCCCAAAGGCTCCACCTTCAGATACCATTATGTTGGGGATTAAGGCTTCAACATATAAATTTGGGAGGGGCCCAAATGTTTAGTACATAACAGATTTTGAAATATTTGTTATAATTTCTGATAGCACTAGATGGAAGGGGGATTTAAAATTTCATAGTTATAAAGTTTTCACTAGGATTTGGAATTTAAACATATTTATACTGATGCTTTCACTTCCTTAAGAAACATGCCAACTTAATGGTGGGAATATGTCACTTAAAATTCTGGAGAATAATGATGAGTAAGAAAGGGCACAAAATACAAGTGGTTGTGACTCCTTTAACAGTTGGCTGAGCTATAGGCTGATTGATGGTGTGGAAGAGGAGATGGTTTACTTGGTTTGAGGAATGCAGATTTTCTCAGGGCAATATATATATGAAAGCTGTCACTAATGTTTACTGCTTGGGAAGCACTGAGCTACTACCTACTGCTTAAAAAGACAATGGAGAGCCATGCTGACATCACTTGCCCTTTGAGAGAGGTGGACTTGCTGCAGCTGGTCAAAGTAGCCTGAGGTTCATAAACCTTACTGGGAGCTTGGGTCTGTGTGACCTGCCTCAGAGGACTTCTAGCAGCATTTTCCCGCTTTTCTGTAATGAAGCATTTCAAACACAGCAAAGAAAAGAGAGTATTAAGATGAACACTAAAACACTCATCACCCAGACTTATTAACATGTTACTATATTTGTTTCTGGAGAAGGAAATGGCAACCCACTCCAGTATTCTTGTCTGGAGAATCCCATGGACAGAGGAGCCTGGCGGGCTACAGTCCATGGAGTTGCAAGAGTGGGACACAACTTTGCAACTAAACCACCATATTTGTTTCATCTATTTATTTTTTGGTGAAGTTTAAAGTATTTAACTCATAAATACTTGGTTATGTGTCTCTTTAAAAGAGGACATTTTCTCATATAACCACACTATCTAACAAAATTAATGTGTTAGTCACTCGGTCATGTCCAACTCTATGCATATGCAACCACATGGACTGTTGCCCACCAGGCTCCGTTGTCCATGGAGTTCTCCAGACAAGAATACTGGAGTGGGTTGCCATTCCTTTCTCCAGGAGATCTTTCCTGACCCAGGGATTGAACCCAGGTCTCCTGCATTGCAAGCAGACTGTTTACTTTCTGAGCCACCAGGGAAGCCCTTTTCTCAATATCACCTCGTCCACACTGAAATGTTCTCACTTGTCCAAAATAGTGTCTGCTAGAGCTGTTCTGCTCAATCCAGGAGCCAATCAAGGTTTACACTGAACTCAGATGTCTCTGAAGCTTCCTTTACTCTTATCCAGTCCTCTTTCCCTTTCTTTTTCCTCCCCCCCTTTTTTTTTAATGTTTTGACTTATTGAAGAAACAAGATTAGTTTTCCCATAGAAAGCTCCAATTTCTAGATTTGTATGCATTTTCCTTCTGTGTTTTTTTTTTAACCTGTTCTTTTAGCCTTTCAATTTCCTATAAACTTGAATTTAATCTAAAGGTTAGATTAAAGTTAAATATCTTGGTCAGAATACTTCATACTTGATGCCAACTGCCTCAAATTAAGTTACATTAGGGAGCATATGTTGTTGTTGTTCGCTAAGTTGTGTCTGATTCTTTGCCACCCCATAGACTGCTGCATGCAAGGCTCCCCTGTCCTTCGTTAACTCCTGGAGTTCAGATTCATGTCCATTGAGTCGGTGATGCTATCTAACAATCTCATCTTCTGCTGTCCCCTCTCCTTTTGCCTTCAAGCGTATGAGTTCTAGTTATTTAACAACATTTAAAAACATAATTATTTGGCTGTGTTAGGTCTTCGCTGCTACACGAGGGCTTTCTAGTTGTGGTGTGCAGGCTCGAAAGAACATGGGCTTAGTTGCCCTGTGGTACATGGGATGTTAGTTCCCTGACCAGGGATCAAACTCACGTCCCCTGCACTAGAAGATGGATTCTTAACCACTGGACCACTAAGAAACTCCCCTAACAACATTTTAAATAATTTATTTATTTTTAATTTTTAATAGGACATTTTCAGTGTCATAAGGGCCATGCACATAAGCAGGGAACTGACACACAAGTATCCTCAATGCAGCCTGGCAACAGTCACAGTGCATGACACTCTGCCCAGACAGCTACTACATGGAGATAAAAAATAAGTCACTGCCTTTCACTAGGACTCAGTTTCCTTATCTTAAAATGAGTGATTGAACTAGATGGTTTTGAAGGTCTCCAGTTTACAGTGTTGTGATTCCATAACTCTGTCAAGGAGGTGGATATGCAAAGAAAAACTATAACACGTGGGAAGTATTAAGCACTAAATCTTGGGTAAGAGAAGATGACAGTTAGATGAGGTTGAATCATAGCCATTCCTGAGTGTGGTACCATTTTCTAAGTAAAATCTAACAGAATGGCTGATGTCAGTGGCTCTTCTAATTGTAGAGGAAAGAACTTTATTCTGTACACAGTATGGAAAGACCTATATAAGTTGCACATTGGTCTTTGCAGTTTATTTTTTACCCCCTTTTATCAAATGTTCTTTATAGCCTCTTCTCCACATAATCAGTCAAGACCCTTTTTCTAATTGGCCTGCATCAAAAAAACTAAAGCAATGTTTTTCAAGGGGCTTCCCAGGTGGCTCAGTGGTAAAGAATCTGCCTGCTAATAATGCAGGAGACAAGGAAACACACGATTGAACCCTGGGTGGGGAAGATCCCCTGGAGGAGGAAACGGCAACCCGCTCCAGATTTCTTGCATGAAAAATCTCATAGACAGAGGAGCCTGGCAGACGACAGTCCATGGGATTGCAAAGAGTTGGACACGACGGAGCAAACGCACACAGTGTTTTTCAAAGTGTCTTCAGGTCACTAACCTGAGAATCATGCAGGGTGCTTGAAAATGTTAAAATACAAATTCGTAGGATCTCCCTCTGGAGCTACTGAGTCAAAATCTCTGGGGGTGGGTCTGTGAAAATTTAATTTCAACAAGCACCTAGTGGTGTTCTGGTGTGCATATCAGTTTAGCCTGTGGTCTTGGGTGGTTAACCCAAAGTGGGGGTTGTGAAATCGAGAGTGCCTAGTGGTTTGCCACACTCTGGATTCCCCTCTGCTTCTCCCTCTTGCAGTGCACCGAGCAGCCCTCGCCTGTGGCAGTGAGTTCTTTGGGGCCATGCTCCTGAGTGGGATGAGGGAATCCCAGGGCACAGAGGTGTCTCTGCACACCATCTCTGCCCAGGACCTGCGACTCCTCGTCTCTTTTGCCTACTCTGGGGTTGTGCGGGCAAAGTGGCCAGGACTACTGAGAGCTGCCCAGGCTGCTCTGCAGTACCAGAGCTCCTCCTGCCTGGCTCTGTGCCAGAAAGCCTTGGCACGAGGCCTCAGCCCTGCCCGTTGCCTGGCCCTGATCCCCATGGCAGAAGCCCCAGGGTTGGAGAGCCTCTGGAGCAAGGCCCGCCACTACCTCCTCACCCACCTGCCGGCTGTGGCTTTGTGCTCCGCTTTCCCTACTTTGCCGGCGGCCTGCCTGGCTGAGCTCCTGGACAGTGATGAGCTACACTTGCAGGAGGAGTTCGAGGCCTTTGTGGCCGCGCGGCGTTGGCTAGCTGCCAACCCCGACACCGAGGAGTCGGAGGCCAAGGCCCTGCTTCGATGCGTCCGCTTCGGCCGTATGTCCACCAGGGAGCTGCGGAGGGTAAGGGCGGCCGGGCTGCCTCCACCCTTGAGCCCCGACTTGCTGCATCAGCTGATGGTGGAGGCTGAGGTTCCAGGACAAGAGAGACGGAGGGAGCCTGACCAGGCGCTGGTGGTGATTGGCGGGGACGGGCTCAGATCAGACATGGCCGCCAGACAGCCGTCCCGAGGAGTGTGGTGGGCCCGGGCCTTTCGCTGCGGCATAGGACTGGTTCGAACTGTGGAGTGGGGGCGGCTGCCTGCCCTGCCTGCCCCCGGGCGCTTCCGGCACGGGGCTGCCAGCCTAGCAGGAAGTGTGCTCTACGTGTGTGGGGGACAGGATTTCTACAGCCACTCTAACACCCTGGCTTCGACTCTCAGGTATGGATGGGCTCCAGAGAGTGGCAGGTCCCAGGGTGGGCAGCTGAGGGAGTTTGTGGGCCAGCCAACAGCAGACTCCCAGGTTCACTCCTCCCATCTCTTGTCCCACTGTCTCCAGGTGGGACCCCAGTCAAGAGGACTGGGAAGAGATGGCACCTTTGTGCCAGCCTCGGAGCCTTTTCCCCCTGGTGGCGCTGGATGGACTGCTTTATGCCCTGGGTGGACGAGACAGTGGTATTGCCCTCAGGTCTGTGGAGACTTATAATCCTGAGCTCAATGTCTGGAGGTGAGCAGGGAAGGTGGTGTTTCAGGCATCAGGGGTCTTGGCAGGGGAGAGCTGAAGATGACTGATGCCTGACCACGTGCTCTGTTCTCCACAGGCCAGCACCTCCTCTTCCCGCACCACGCTTTGCCCATGCAGCTGCTGTTTTGGAGGGCCAGCTGTACGTGAGTGGTGGCTGCAGTGAGACTGGCCAGTACCAGGCCTCGTTGCTGCACTACGACCCCAAAGTTGAGAAGCCGGTGACACTTCTGAGCCCTATGGGGGTGCCTCGGGCTGGCCACGTCATGGCTGCTCTGGGTGGGCGGCTGTATGTAGCCGGTGGGCTAGGTCAGGCTGGGGATCTGCTGAGCTTCGAGGCCTATGATCCAAGCACTGGTAGCTGGACTCACCTGACCCCCTTGCCCTCCCCCCATGTCGGGGCTGCAGGTGCCGTGCTGCAGGGGGAGTTGCTGGTGCTGGGAGGCTACAGCTACCGCACTTATGCCCCCTCCCACCTTATCCATGCCTATTGTCCTGGCCTGGGCCGATGGCTGTGCCTGGGAACTCTGCCGAGGCCTCGGGCTGAGATGCCTGCCTGCATCCTGACTCTGCCCGCTGTGCAGCACGTGGCTTTGGTTTCTACACGGCATCAAACTAAACCTGCTGGGTGAGAGGGAAGCAGTGGTAGATGGAGGGAGGAAGGGATAAGAGAGGACAGAGATGATGAGTGCAGGGAGAAAGAGAAGGCTTTTTTCATCACAGCATTTCATTCTAGCGCAGTGCTTTACAACTCATAAATCGCTTTTGTATATATGATCTGCATTGAGGAAAAGGTGGTTCTGGAATTCCTAGGGAGAGTATGGGGGAAGGAGAGGCCGTTGAATATCTAGGTAAGGAGAAGAGACCTAGGGACAACTCTACAAGGTTTAGGGACCCTGGGTCGATTCTTGGTAGGGAAAGTGCATCTAATTAGGAAGACAGTCATGAAGCATTGGTAGCAAAGGTGTAGGGGCCATGAGAGAACAGTCAGGAAAATTATGATTCTGACCAATGGATGAAGGAGAAAAATGAGGAAAGGTCATCTGTGAAAAGAGTTGAGGAGTATGTTGGGAGGACTGTAACTGCTGCTTCTTTTTACTCTCCAATTCCTGGGACACCCAAACCCTCTTGATGATGTTCTTTCTCAGGTAGCTGGTAGACCCAGTCTAGCGTTTCCTCAGCCACACACCGCTGGCTGCCCCTAAGAGCCTCTTGGATTTTAATCTGAGGATGAATTTCTCTTCTGGATCCGGCATAGCACAGGGGCCTGAGATGCCAGGGCCACCAGGCAGGAAGGCTGCAGGTGGGGAAGATGAGAAAGAGGGAGGCGTCCATGTGGAAAGGGATGAAGGATTTGAGGGCATGGGGTGGGAGAGGTCAGGGGCTGACTGGCTTCTTTCCTCCCCCTTGGGATGAATCGAGGGATCAGGAGGGAAAACGGTACAGTTGTGGTGTGTGGTCCTAAGTTGTGAGAGGAAGCGGCAGAGAGGAGAGAGGCAGAGAGGACCCAGAAAAGTGGTTTCTTTCTCTGTTGCTTTCTTCCAGAGTTTTTTGAATCCATTTCCCTTTCTCCTGGGCAGGGAAAGCTGAGTCAGATGTTTCCTCTCTCTCTTCCTCTGTCCTGCTTTTCCATCCCCTTTCCCCTTCTCTATCTTTTCTCCTGTCTCCCTCACAGTTAGAAATTATCTACTGTGTGCCAGGTACAGTGTGAGGCACTAAGGACCCTAAGGTCAGGGATTTTGACCAGAACACAGACTTGTAAGCAAATACAAGTTTTACAGTGGACTTAGAGGTATGGACACTTGCCTCATAGTTCTCACAAGAGCCTCACACCCCACAAGCCTCACAGTAGAAGGTATGAAAGCCCAGAGGTCAGAGAGGGAACTCTGTCCAGGGAAGCCTTCTTTGAGGGAAGGCATCATTTGATGGGTATCGATTGGATCTTGAAGGTTCCCTAGAAACTCACCAGTCTGAGGAGGGAGGCATTCCAGTCAGAAGAAAGAGGCAAATGGGATGTATGGTGCCCTGTGTCTCCACAGCAAAGGGGAAGTCAGTATTCCAGGGGTTCTTCAGGGAATTCTGCTGCTATTCCAGCCTACTCTCTTCCCTGAAAGCTTCCTGAAGACAGGGGCTTTCAGTTAACAATTGTGTGTTCCCTTTCTCCACAACTCCCCTACATCTTTCCTGTGTGGTGTTTCCACTTCTGACCCCTGAGCAGCTTAGGGTGAAGGAGGGCCAGTTCTTTGTACAGGTCAGTTTTCTCTTACCGCTGCTTATTAAGATTCTCACTCTGCTAAGGTCAAGACGAGGGAACCTCCCTTGCTTCTTTCTTCATCTTGACGTGTTTTTGTTTGTTTTGAGATTTCATTATTTTGCTAAGGGTTTTTTTTCTGTATCTCTGTTTAGGAACATAGTTGAAAATGAGGAGGGATATGTAGAATATATAACAGAACAGAGAAAAAAGATTAAAGAGGACAGGGAAGAAGGAAATTGGAAGCACTGAGAAACTACAAGGATTGAGTTTTTAGGGTGAACTTCTGTGATCAAGTTCTTGGTGATTTGTATGCAAAGACAGACTTAAATAAAGGTTTCACCATGACTGAATCATTCTTGTCTGCGTTTTCCATTTAAAAAAAAAAAACATTCCATATCCCTTGTAATTTGGTTTTTGTCTCCACTGTACTACCAAAACCATTCTCCCTCATGTCACTGTGACCTATTTCTCACCAAATTAAACAACCTAAGGCCATCCTCATTCTCTTTCATCTTTCTGTAGGAACTGGCTGGCTTGAAAACTGGCTTTTGAAAACTAAAAATTTCTCTTTCCCTGTCTCCAGAGATGGTGCACTCTCCTATTCTTATTTCTCCAATCCAAAGAGGCTATAGAAAGTCAAATCATGGTGTCCAATAGGGTATGGTGCCATCCGAGGTGGAGCTGATAGTCCAAAAGCATGTAGATGGGGGGAGATGGTTGCAGAAGGCTCTATCATTAGGCTTTTAAAATTTTTAATTAATTTTATTTTTGGCTGCGTTGGGTCTTCGTTGCCTTGCAAAGGCTTTCTCTAGTTGCAGTGTGCAGGCTTTTCACTGCAGTAACTGCTCTTATTGCGGAGCACAGGCTCTAGGTGCATGGGCCTCAGAATTTGCAGCACTTAGACTCAGTAGTTGTGATGCAGGGATTAGTTGCTCCACGACATGTGGAATCTTCCCACACCAGGGATTGAACACATGCCCTCTGCCTTGGCAGTAGATTCTTATCTACTGCACCACCAGGGAAGTCTGCTAGCCTTAGTTTTGAAAGTGTGGTTGGGATGAGAAGAGAGGAAAAGATTTCTGATGTGAAGTGGGACCCTGGCCAATGGTCCACTCTTCAGTGAGAGGGCCCTGGATTAAGCCAGGTAACAAGTTGGGGCCTTGGGCAAGTGCACTGAGATTCAGGGCAATATTTCGCCTCCGGAAGGGAAGTGGAGTGTGAGAATCAGGAATTAGGACAGAAATCATTCCTATAGAGTGGGCAATCATGGCAATCCAGGAATTAGGCAGCAGTTTGGTGAATTCCTAGAGGTGCAGGATTCTTATTTTGGTAAATCAGATAATGAGCCAAAGTGTTGTATATCCTCTCCTACTAGCTGCCTCCACAGTCTTCTTTCAACCTCCTTTCTGGATGAGGGTGGAATTTGCACACTTGCTCTCATCTTTTCCAGGTTGATTCAGAAACTGGATAGGACTAGGAAGTGAGCAGTTTCAGTACCGAGAAGTCTATTAGACTATAAGAGTCTCCTATGCCTAATTCATGGACAGAGGAGCCTGGTGGGCTACAGTCCATGGGGTCACAAAGAGCTGGACTGAGTGACTAACACACACACACACACACACCTAATTCTGGGTTGTCCATGTTCCGCTCTTATCTTGCTTCATGGTGCTCTTCAGAAAGCTCACTTCCCCTCTATCCTAGGCCTTAATGACTCACTTGGGTTCTGGTTAAATTTTTCTGTTTTTTAGCAACCCTCACCTCCACTTGGATTTACCACTATCATCAGTTGGGACTCAATCATGCTTTGTTGGTGCTATCATTTTTCTTAGAAATGACGACAAAGCTTAAAGCTTTGTCATCACCTTGAGCTTGTTCTCCTCTTATTTTCACTCGACTCATCATGGAATTCTGTACTACTGAAACAGAAACTTTACTGATTCCTTCTCCCAGTATTTTCCCTATCAAATATACTGTCCTGGACATCTGGAAATCTGATAGCAGAGAAGTTTAAAAAACAAAGGAAAAATATATACAAAATAGTAAATATCACATAAAAATCCTACTTCAGGAAACTCCCTGACAGTTCAGTGGTTAGGACTTGGCCCTTTCACTGCTGCGGGTCAGGGTTCAATCCCTAGTTGGGGAACTAAGATCCCAAAAGCCCTCCAGTGCATCCAAAAAAAAAATATCCTACTGCAAAACTAAATGCCATTGTTTATCTAGACTGACAGGCCAGGATATAGAGGCAACAGTATCCAACTCCAAAGAGTGAAAAACTACCTAGAAAGATTGTTCAGTAGTACATGGAATGAAGAGATTTTGGAGAGAGTGTAATTCCTTTACACAGTGTAAGAAGCCAAGGCAGGTGGCACAGTCTGGATAATGAAGAGGAACATCTTCAATGAGTGCAATCTCCAAGTGACATAACATGGGGACCCAGAGACTGGCTGGGACAAGCATCACAGGTTAGATTTATATGCAGGACAGTCATAATTACTCTTTTAGGGCCACAGACTACATTCCAAATCTGAGCTAAATCTTGGGATCAAAGGATCATAGCTGGAAAAGTGTGAATTTATCACAACTCCTGCTAAAAAAACATATATATATACATATGCATATATACAAGCATGAATACATGTGTACGTCATTAGTGGTGAGATTATTGTCTTTTATAGTCTTTATTTCCTCTGATAGATGTTTATAGATGATTCAAAATACAATCATTTGTATTTCTAATCAGAACAGTGAAAAAAGTACAGCTTGAGAGTGAACTGAATTAGAAGTAGTAACTTGAGCTCAAGCTCCAAATCAATTGCTATTTTGGTTATCATGAGTAGATCCCTTAATCACTTTGAATGCCAGTATCTTAATCCATAAAACGGGGATAACACCTATATATGAACATCATAGGGTTATTATAGTCACAAGCTACAGAACTTGGGATAGTCCTAAGGACCTCTATGCACATCTTGAAAAGAATTTAGCTGATAGTTTGTAAATTCAGTTTCTAGGCTACATCCTTTTAGATTAGTGAGCTAGATGATGCCAAAAAAAGGGGCCAGTGTGCTGCAGCACCCCCTGAGACCACGAGTGCCATTCAGAGGGTTACAGGTTTATGCCCAGCTAATGCAGACTAACATTGCTCCTGCGATAGGGATATGGATTCATCTGGACTCCAGCTGAGGGTAAGGCACTTAGGGGGCTAGAGGTCTTCTAGTTATATATCAGTTTGACTCATCAGCAGACAGGTAATCTGAGCCCCAATGCATTACATACTTTTCAAACAACTTACTGATGAATATCAACTCTCATAACAGAGAAAGAACTAGTTTAAGTGTTTGCTATGTGCCAGGCAGTGTGTTAAGTGTTTTACATGCATTATCTCATTTAAATGCCAATAAAACCCATAAAAAGTTGATGCTATTATTACCCTCATTTTACAGATAGGGAAACTGAAACTCAGAGGCATGAATTTATGCACCCAAGGTCATAGAGTTTATAAATGCTGAGCATTATTTAAACACAAGTAGAAGGACTCTTGAGCCTGCTTTCTTTATCATACCACATCTCCAGTGTAGATTCACCTCCATGGATGAAACTTATTGATGAAACTCTTACTTGGACTCTAAAAGTGGAAATAGTTAAAGGTTATCAAGATCTTCTAGCAATCTATAATGGAAAAGAATCTGGCGAAATTCCCTGGCAGTCCCATGGTTAGGACTCAGCGCTTTTGCTGCTGTGGCCTAGGTTCAATCCCTGGTTGATAGCAAGTGCTCTCAAATAGGTGCTTGTTCATAAACCACTTGTCCAGTGCAAGTGGACTTGCATAGACTTGCATAGATTGAATAGAAGCTTCCCGGGTGGCTAGCCATAAAGAATCTACCCACAATGCAGAACAGGCAGCTTCCATCCCTGGGTGGGGAAGATCCCCTGGAGAAGGAAGTGCAACCCATCCTAGTATTCTTGCCTGGGAAGTCCCATCTACAGAGGAGCCTGGCAGGCTATAGTCAATGGGATCCAAAAGAGTCAGACACAACTGAGCGACTGAGCATATACACACACAATTAGGCTCTAACGTTATTTCAAATAGAAACATAAGGCATTTTATGCATAGTTTAATAAACACTAAAATTTCTAGGAATGCCACTACCATGAACAATGTGGGATGACTATACCTTGTTTCGTTCAAAAATTTGCTAAAAATTATTTTGGAAAATCATGCTACATGAGCAATTCTGTTTGTGATATCTGAATCACCATTGAACATCCCCGTATCATGCTGCATCTGTAACTGTTAAATTCAAGGTGATTTTATGGAGAGATGTATACATCTAAGTATCTCATTGTGTCTTCTTATCGTGTCCAACTACTTATGTATATAAACACATAGTATTTTACAATAAATTACCTTCTCTCTACTGGTTTTTAATATCTCTTTAGACATTTTATAAACTTTTGGACTGTGTATCTAGCTAAAGTACACTATTTATAATTTATAGCTCAGGATCAAACAGGGAATATAAAAATATTTCTTATAAAAAGAGTGTTGGGACTAATGGGATAGGTGGTAAGAGAGGCAACTAAGGAAGTTAGGTGGGATCTGGTGCCCTCGATTCTGAGATGAAGCTCAGTTGTCACCTGAGAATGCAAGCGCCCTCCCAGGCTTGTATGCATGCTCAGCTGTGTCCGACTCTTTCAAGACCATAAATTGTAGCCCACCAGTCTCCTCTGTCCACAGAATTTCCTAGGAAAGAATACTTTAGTGGATTGCTACTTTCTCCTCCAAGGGATATTCCCCACCTGAGGACTGAACCCCTCTCTCCTGCTTGGCAGGCAGACTCTTTACTACTGAGCAACCTGGGACGCCCATTCCCCACCCTTAGGAAAAGTGAAGTTAGTCACTCAGTTTTGTCCGACTCTTTGTGACCCCATGGATTGTAGCCCATCAGGCTCCTCTGTCCATGGAATTCTCCAGGCAAGAATTCTGGAGTGGGTTGCCATTTCCTTCTCCAGCAGATCTTCCTGACCCAGGGATCAAACCCAGGTGACCCGCATTGCGGGCAGACTCTTTACTGATGAGCCACTAGGGAAGCCTACCCTGCAGTTCAGTTCAGTTCAGTTCAGTTGCTCAGTCGTGTCCGACTCTTTGCGACCCCATGAATCGCAGCACGCCAGGCCTCGCTGTCCATCACCATCTCCTGGAGTTCACTCAGACTCACGTCCATCGAGTCAGTGATGCCATCCAGCCATCTCATCCTCGGTCGTCTCCTTCTCCTCCTGCCCCCAATCCCTCCCACCATCAGAGTCTTTTCCAATGAGTCAACTCTTCGCATGAGGTGGCCAAAGTACTGGAGCTTCAGCTTTAGCATCAGTCCTTCCAAAGAAATCCCAGGGTTGATCTCCTTCAGAATGGACTGGTTGGATATCCTTGCAGTCCAAGGGACTCTCAAGAGTCTTCTCCAACACCACAGTTCAAAAGCATCAATTCTTCGGCACTCAGCCTTCCTCACAGTCCAACTCTCACATCCATACATGACCACTGGAAAAACCATAGCCTTGACAGATGGACCTTAGTTGCCAAAGTAATGTCTCTGCTTTTGAATATGCTATCTAGGTTGGTCATAACTTTTCTTCCCTTAGGAAAGGGATATTTTACTGGAGACAGATAGTCATAATCTGTTTTATACGAGGTAAGCAGGTTTCTCCTGCTGGAATCTGTCTGGCTCTGCTCTTTATGAAGCAGCACTAGCATTACCATCGTAAAGGTCACTTGTCTCTTTCCTGAGTCTGGTCCCACCTTTTGGGAAACAGTTCTGCATCACTCATTCAGAATGGCTCCAAAAATTTTTTTGTAATCCAAGGACCTCTCCCAGATGGACATAGGCATGCTCTTAGTTCACTCAGGTTTGATCATTTGATATTTACATCCAGTTATAGGCCATTGCTTTAGACCTTCCCTTTCCTTTTACTTCTATTTTTACCAAGTAACTTGCTCCTGAATTAACAGTCCCACTATATTTGATACCAGAACAAAATGTGTCCAGATCAGCAGCGAACATTGGAAGACATAACAAAAGAGGAAATTTCGCAAAATAAGAGACTCTGGTAGCAGGGGAAACCTGAGGGACGGGAAAAGAGAGGGCGAGGAAGGGGAAAATAAAGTGCGGCTTGAGAGTGGCACTAACCGCACGTCCCAGAAAAAGCTGCAAAGTGCTAGCTCAGTCCTCGTCGTCAGCCGCTCGTCTCTCCGCCCCGCGGGCCGCGCCTAGTCCTGCACAGTCTCCGCCCAGTGTCTCCCCGCCCGGCTCCGCCTCTGGTTTCCACTCTTCCTACCAGTGGAGCCCAGAGCCGGATCCTATTTCTGCTGCCTGGAACCGAGCGTCCCGCGTGGCAGCTAGCAGCTCCCGGCCCGGGTGTCTCCCGGAGGGATCGAGCGCCGGCAACACCCGCCCCGGCCTGGATCTCTGCGTGGGCTCGGCCGCCGGGGCCAGCGGGAAGGGCCTAGCGCGGCCAGGTAGTGACCTCCCCGGACGCGGCAGGGCGGGCGCCGCCGGGGGTGCCTCGGCCGGGCTACTCGGACACCTCTGGGAGCGGAGGTGGAGTGTGAAAGAGGGAGCGAGAAGGCTGACGGAACGGGAGGGCCCGGGGATGGGAGGGACACTGGAGGAGGGAGGAAGAGGCCAGATGAGAATGGGTCCTCTTCCTTGTTCTGTATGCTCCTTGGAAGGGAACCTGGGCTGTGCTTAAGCAGGGTAGAGTGTCACACAGTCAACTTAAAGGTGTGGTGGCTATTAACGTGCTTCCCAGGTGGCACCAGTGGTAAAGAACCCGCTTGCCAACGCAGGGGACATAAGAAATGCCAGTTCGATCCCAGGGTTGGGAAGATCCCTTGGAGGAGGGCATGGCAACTCACTCCAGTATTTTTGCTTGGAGAATCTCGTGGACAGAGGGGCCTGGCGAGCTACAGTCCATGGGGGTGCAAAGAATCCTAAAGGACTGAAACAAACTAACGCTGCAGCTTCTAAAGTATGATTCTCTTTAGTGTTGTTTATGCCAAAGCCTTTGACTGTGTGGATCACAATAAACTGTGGAAAATTCTGAAAGAGACGGGAATACCAGACCACCTGACCTGCCTCTTGAGAAATCTGTACGCAGGTCAGGAGGCAACAGTTGGAACTGGACATGGAACAACACACTGGTTCCAAATAGGAAAAGGAGTCCGTCAAGGCTGCATATTGTCACCCTGCTTATTTAACTTCTATGCAGAGTACATCATGAGAAACGCTGGGCTGGAGGAAGCACAAGCTGTAATCAAGATTGCCGGGAGAAATGTCAATAACCTCAGATATGCAGATGACACCACCCTTATGGCAGAAAGTGAAGAGGAACTAAAGAGCCTCTTGATGAAAGTGAAAGAGGAAAGTGAAAAAGTTGGCTTAAAGCTCAAACTTCAGAAAATGAAGATCATGGCATCTGGTCCCATCACTTCATGGGAAATAGATAGGGAAACAGTGGAAACAGTGTCAGACTTTATTTTTGGGGGCTCCAAAATCACTGCAGATGGTGACTGTAGCCATGAAATTAAAAGACGCTTACTTCTTGGAAGGAAAGTTATGACCAACCTAGATAGCATATTGAAAAGCAGAGACATTACTTTGCCAACAAAGTTCTGTCTGGTCAAGGCTATGGTTTTTCCAGTAGTCATGTATGGATGTGAGAGTTGGAATGTAAAGAAAGCTGAGGGCCGAAGAACTGATGCTTTTGAACTGTGGTGTTGGAGAAGACTCTTGAGAGTCCCTTGGACTGCAAGGAGATCCAACCAGTCCATCCTAAAGGAGATCAGTCTTGAGTGTTCTTTGGAAGGACTGATGTTGAAGCTGAAACTCCAATACTTTGGCCATCTGAAGCAAAGAACTGAGTCATTTGAAAAGACCCTGATGCTGGGAAAGATTGAAGTCGAGAGAAGGGGATGACAGAGGATAAGATGGTTGGATGGCGTCACTGACTCAATGGACATGAATTTGGGTAAATTCCAGGAGTTGGTGATGGACAGGGAGGTCTGGCGTGCTGCAGTCCACGGGGTCACAAAGAGTCAGACATGACTGAGCGACTGAACTGAACTGAACTGAATCGCTCTTTGTGACCCCATGCACTATAGCCTGCCAGGCTCCTCTGTCCACGGGATTTCCTGGGCAAGAATACTGGATTGGGTTGCCATTTCCTTTTCGAGGGGATCTTCCTGACCCTGGGATCAAACCTTTGTCTCCAGTATTGTCAGGTGAATTCCTTACCGCTGAGCCACCTGGGAAGCCCCCAGATTACAATCCAATGACTCGATGAATTCTGCTTCACAATGATAGAAGGTGCTGACATCAAACCATCAAAGAAGAATCCTCTTTGTGTAAAGCAAAAGAAAGGAGGGGGTGGTGGATATGGGAGAAGAAGAAGTATAGACTGTACATGTACTTGTATATGCATAGAAAGTTTCTGAAACTTCATATAAAACTTAGCAGTGGTTGTCCCTGGAGAATGGAATTCGAAATGGGGATTTTTACTTTTCACTTTGTAGGTCAGTTGAATCTCCTTCACAAACACCAGGGTGAGAAAAACATGTAACTTTATTATGGGACTTCTTTTTAAAATCTTGAGTCAATTCTGAGATTCCCCACTCCTTTTGCTGGGGGCTTATATAGCACAAAGACATGAGGGAAATGTACAAAGCATACAAGCTGTCATTCTTTTGTTGTTGTTAGATTTTTTTTTTTAAAGATTGAAGTATAGTTGATTTACAGTGTTGTGCCAATCTCTGCTTTACAGCAAAGTGACTCTGTTATATACACATATACATTTTTTAAAATATTCTTTTCGATTATGGTTTTTCACAGGATATTGAGTACAGTTCCCCGTTCTATATATTAGGACCTTGCTTATTCATTTTAAATGTAATAGTTTGTTTCTACCAACCCCAATAGCTTGTATGTACCAATCCCAGTCCATCCCTCTGCTTCCCTTCCTTCCCCTTGGCAACCACAAATCTGTTCTTCATGTCTATGAGTCAGTTCCTGTTTTGTAGATGGGTTCATTGGTGCCATATCTTAGATTCCACGTATTATGGTATTTGCCTTTCTCTTTCTGACTTACGTCACTTAGTATGATGATCTTTAGTTACATTCTTGTTGCTGCAAGTCAGTCCATCGTTCTTTTTTGTAAATTAATTAAATTTTGGCTGTGCTGGGTCTTCATTACTTTGTGAGGGCTTTTCTCTATTTGTGGTGAGTGGGGGCTTCTCACTGCGGTAGTTTCTCTTGTTGCAAAGCACGGGCTCTAGGGCTTGTGGCCTTCAGTATTTGTGGTGTGTGGTCTCAGTCATTGCGGCTCCTGGACTCTAGAGCCCAGGCTCAATTGTTGTGGTGCACAGGCTTAGCTGCTCCATGGCATGTGGGATCTTCCCTGACCGGGGATTGAACTTGTGTTTCCTGTGTTGGCAGGCAGATTCTTTACTACTGAGTCAGCAGGGACATCCAGGCCATCATTCTTCATTCCATTTGGCCACACTGATGTCCTGTGAGATATCCATTGTCCTTTCTGGTTCTGGATTGTCAGTCCATTCAAGTTTTCTTGGAAGTATTCTATATTTCAGTACATAAACTCTTACATATTAAGGATTAAGTGACTGACTTAATCCTAACAACATACTTTTTCCTAAAATACTTAAATGTAAATAGGAGATAAGCATTTGTCCAAATAAGAGAGTATATGCTGCTGCTGCTGCTAAGTCGCTTCAGTCGTATCCAACTCTGTGCGACCCCATAGACGGCAGCCTACCAGGCTCCCCCGTCCCTGGGATTCTCCAGGCAAGAACACTGGAGTGGGTTGCCATGTCCTTCTCCAATGCATGAAAGTGAAAAGAGAGTATATACATTCCTAATAATGTTAATTCAAGCATTCTGTCCGATGGAAGTTCTTAATTGGCAGTTAATAGAGATTCTAGGAGATACATGGGTGGACTTCCTGAAAACTGAATGCAAACTAGTATATACTCATGTGAAAAAGCTCCATAGCTTTCACCAGATTTTCAAAAACTTCTGAATCCCATGGACTAGGCACTGTTTCACCAATAGTAAACAAGGCTGAAGGGTCTTTGTCCTCAGGAATTTATAGTCTAGGGGGATGAAAGACAAATGAACAGACAATTACAATACAAAGATGTGTTCTCTGCTTGAGGAAGTACCGTGTGGGAACATAGAAGGACCACCTGTACCAGGCTGGGGGCTGGGTTTCACCCGAGGCTCCGACTATTAAACTGAGGCCTTCAGAGTGAGAAGAAAGTAGAATTTGGCCTAGTAAAGAAGAGGCTGGGGAAGAGGAGTGGTCTCAGTAGAAGGATGAGTGTTCCAGGCCTCTGCCTGTGCAAAGATCGAGAGTCAAGAGATACCTCGGCAATTCATAAGCTGAAAAGAGTTTGTATGGTTCAAGCATAAAGTTAGATGGGAATAGCAGGAAGAAATGAGACTGGGAGATTAGAAGCCAGGTTATGTATGTGATGCTGGGCATACAGAGGTGAACCAGACAAAGGAGCCCTGACCCTCAAGGAGTTTTATCTTATTAAGGAGAAATGGTGAACAAGTAGGCAGATAACCTAACAAGATAAATTTTTATCTTGATGAAGTAAAGTGATGCAGTAAATGGTGGCTTCAGTATGTATTGCTGCTGCTGCTAAGTCACTTCAGTCGTGTCTGACTCTGTGCGACCCCATAGACGGCAGCCTACCAGGCTCCTCCGTCCCTGGGATTCTCCAGGCAAGAACACTGGAGTGGGTTGCCATTTCCTTCTCCAGTGCATGAAAGTGAAAAGTGAAAGTGAAGTTGCTCAGTCGTGTCCGACTCTTCGGGACCCCATGGACTGCAGCCTACCAGGCTCCTCCGTCCATGAGATTTTCCAGGCAAGAGTACTGGAGTGGGTTGCCATTGCTTCTCCGGGGTACGTATTGGGAGCTCCTTTAGGTAGAGCTACGTACTGTCTACCATGTGGACTGGAGCATTTCAGCAAAGATGGTGACAGCCAAAACAGAATTAGATTTGGGAGATATTGAAGGAATAGAGTCAATAGGATTTGATAGTTTATTGGATGATAATAATAATAAATGACAACTTGCATTTAAGCTCCAGGCACTACTCTAAGTGCTTCATATTTTTTTTTCTTACTTATTCCTGTACAACTTTATGAGGTAGGAATTTATTTCAGTTTTGTTGATGAGGAAACTGTGGCACAGAGTTTAAGGAACAAGTCCAAGGTCTCATCGGGATTCAAACTCAAGCCTATTTTATTCAAACCCCTGTAAGCAGAGGGGGCAATGAGGGGAAGTGGATTTGGGGAAGACGTAGTAAAATGATGCCTTTGGGATCTATGGAGTATTGGGTACCTTTGGGTCATCCAAGTGGTGATGTCCAACAAGGGAATGGATAAATGAGTATGAAGCTCAGATGAGACCTGGGTCATGGAATAAATATGTGAGTTGCCAATGTAGCAGTTATTTGGAGCAACAGAGTAGGTGAGACCATCTTGAAAAAGTAGTATATAGAAGGGTTAGAAAAGAATTCTAAGAAATATCAATATTCAAGGAATGGCAGAGGAAGAATCCCCAAGAGGTGCAGTCAGGGTTTTAAGAGGAAAACCTGGATGGCACCATGGAAGCCAAAGGGAGAGTTTCAGTGAGAGAGTGATCACAGTGTCATAGTATACTTGAGAGATAAAGTAAATAAGGGCCAAGATGTGTCTATTCTTGTAGTAACCAGAATTTTATTAGTTACCTAAGAGGATAGCCTTGGAGAACTAGAGTGGGGATAGAATCCTATGTAGTTGGTTAAAGAGTGAGTAAGAGGCAAGAAGTTGATGTGGTATTTTTTTTTCTGCTTAAAATTGCTTTTTAAAAATTTTATATATTTTATTGAAGTATAATTGACTTACAATGTTTCAGGTGCTCACAAGGTGATTAGTTATACATATATTATTTTTCAGATTATTTTCCATTAGATGTTATTACAAGATATTAACTATAGTTCCCTGTGCTATACAGTAAACCTTTGCTTGTTTGTATCTATTAAAAAAAAATTAGAATCCTAACATTCTATTCATACTGAGTCAAACAAGTAGAATCCAAATGTCATAATTTTTTTAGCTAGGCAAAAATTCATGTTCTCTAAAATATATATTATACATACTATATATATGTATATATGCATACAAAGCCTTTTCTACTATGCTTGATAAAAGCTTGAGCAAGAACATTAAAAAAATTTTAAAAATGAAGAGACAAAGAAATTGGAAAACATAAACGAAATGAAGCACTGAATATGAAATAGAAAAAGTGAAACTAGATAAAAGTAAAAGATCATCATATAGTCTGGTTTTTAAACATGGCTGCTCATTAAAATGGAGAAGGCAATGGCACCCCACTCCAGTACTCTTGCCTGGAAAATTCCATGGACTGAGGAACCTGGTGGGCTGCAGTCTCCCGAAGAGTCAGATACGACTGAGCAACTTCACTTTCACTTTTCACTTTCATGCATTGGAGAAGGAAATGGCAACCCACTCCAGTGTTCTTGCCTGGAGAATCCCAGGGACGGAGGAGCCTGGTGGGCTGCCGTCCATGGGGTCGCACAGTGTCGGACACGACTGAAGTGACTTAGCAGCAGCAGCAGCTCATTAAAAACACATCTGGAGTTTTGGAGAAAAAAAGCAATAGAGGTGGTGAGTATTGATACCTGATCAAGATGTTTGTTTTTCTTTCACCAAGAATCCAGTCCAGATGACCAGTATGGCTCCTGTGCTAAGTTGGGATCATACTGATAGCTCTAGAGTTTTCCTTACCCCTTCATGTGAAGACATGTTCCTTTCCTGTCAAGCCCTTGCTTTTTCTTTTCTTTTTTTTAAGACTTCCTTACTCTTAAACTTCTGCCTTATCTTTTCCCTATTCCTCCTCCTTAGAATACTCCCTGTATACTCTGGATTGAATACTCCCTGAATATATCCTTGGAATGAACCCAGTCCTAGAAAAACAAATAATGGTTGTTCTCTACCTTCAGGTCACTGGCATTACCAGGAGGACTATGGGAAAGATTTAGTCCCAGTACACATGCATTCCCACTACAGCCAGCTGCTCATCATCTGTCTTTCCTTCTAGCTATATACAGGCTGGGCCCCAGTCATGGAGAAATGCCATGGGTGTGCGTCTACCCACGTGGACATCCTTTCCTTGAAGAACCAGTGCCTGGCCACATTTCTTTACCCAAAGACGTTGGAGAAACCACTTGGGCATGTGTCTACTCACTCAGACATCCTCTCCTTGGAGAACCGATGCCTGGCCACCCTTCCTGACCTGAAGACCTTGGAGAAACCACCCGGGCTTGTGTCTGCTCACTCAGACATCCTCTCCTTGGAGAACCGGTGCCTGGCCACCCTTCCTGACCTGAAGACCTTGGAGAAACCACCTGGGCATGTGTCTGCCCACTCAGACATCCTCTCCTTGGAGAACTGGTGCCTGGCCACCCTTCCTGACCTGAAGACCTTGGAGAAACCACCCGGGCATGTGTCTGCTCACTCAGACATCCTCTCCTTGGAGAACCGGTGCCGGGCCACCCTTCCTGACCTGAAGACCTTGGAGAAACCACCCGGGCATGTGTCTGCCCACTCAGACATCCTCTCCTTGGAGAACCGGTGCCTGGCCACACTCACCATTTTAAAGAGCACCGTGTCTATCAGCCCCTTGGTCCAGAATCTCCGGATATCTCACTTGGCTCAAGCTGATCTGTGCAGCCTGAACAGCAGCAACCACCTGCTCTCTGAGCCTCCAGCCTCGAGGGTGCAGTGCCTCTCTGACAGACAAGGCCTTCTGATCTGCTCCAGGGTCTCAAAAACCATCTCTGCCCCAGAGAGAGTTCAGGAAGCATTTCTGGTAATGGCTCCAGGCAGTTGTCTTCACTGCAGCCGTATGTGTTAGATGCTCTAGTCACTAGCTTTCAGTGCCACAGTGTCCCTCTGTTCTGCATCTGTGTACCCTCTCTCCTCACACTCTCTTCCTGAGGTGCCCTTTACCCAAAGGCTCTCTTCATCAGCATCAATACTCTTATTGCATATATAGTTCAGAGAATCTGAACAATAGAGCAAAAGTAGATTTTGTTCTTAGAAAGCCTCTGCATGGGAGGAGAGCTGGCATTATATTGCAGTAGCAGAGTCATTCAGGTGCTTTTGAGATCTTACAAGGCAGAGACACAGCTGTAATACCCTGGATCACTTCACTGTGTGTGCGTGTGCAAACACACGTCCACTTACACATCTGTATAAACACCCTTGGTATACAGGTCAGGATCGATAGACAGATACACATTCCTTCTGTGGAGACTTGAGATTTGGACTGAAGGAAAGGTGAATCTGAGGCTTCCCCCTTCTCTGCCTATTATTACAAGCCACTCAACCTTGGGCAAGACTCTTAACCCTTTGAAGCTTTAATTTCCTCACCTTTAAGATGAAGTCAGTGAAAGTCCACCTCATAGGGTCATTGTCAGGATTACAGCTACTGCCACCTTACATTTATTTAGGGCTTTGCAATTTGCAAAGAGTCATATACACATCCCATTTAATCTTCTAACAGCCCCAACAGGTAGGTGGCAGAGGATGAGGAAGCTGAGGCTCAGAGAGTAAGATCACGATTGCTGGGGGATTAATCTGGGACTTGGTCTTTTTTCCTTCTAACTCCATAATACCTTAATATCAATTAGAAGATGTGTTGTGAGGGCCCCCAGGTTTCTAGGCTATGAAATCAATAAGAAGATGAAAGCAGATCGTGAATCGTCTGAGCAAATACTCAGGATGTTGATTTGGGAAAGGGTGTGTGTGCGCGCCAGTGTGTCTCACTCCATCAGACAGGATAGATCCATGCTAGGGTGTGAAGGGAGAGGAGTTTAGGTGCTAGAAGGTAGATGTGGACTCTTCCTAGCCCTGGATGTTGCTTTCAGCTCTCTGTTTGAGGGCTGCCGGTGTATGCTGGGATTAATAACTGCCACTATCCCCAGGGTCAATGGTCATCTTCACGAGAGAAAAAGCCAGAAGAGAAGGAATGGGCAGAGGCTCAAATGCCTTTTTATAGCCTAAGCTTGGGAGAGGAGGAGGAGGTGGAGGAGCTGGCCCTGAAGCTCACCCCTGGGGACTCTGAATCTCATCCTGAGCCTACTGAACAAGTCCTTCAGGAAGTGAAGGTAAAAATTCCGGAGCTGGGAGAGGTTGGTGGTGGTGGAGGGAAGGCCATGAGGAAGATGAGAAGAATGGTCACCAAAGGCTGATCCAGATCCCCTCCATGGAAAGAAGGGGCAGGAGCTCTGATGTTTCACTTGCTAATCCTCTTTTCAACCTCTTGGCCATCTTCCTGAATCTGGGTTCTTTCTCTCTGTCTTTGCCTTTGTAAGTTGGCCTGAGTGGATGCTTAAGTTGGTCCTTCTGACCCCTGTCCTCCCGTTCTTCCCTCTCTTTCTCGATTCCCAGATGGTTCTCATGAGCTTTCTGTGCTCTTCGCTGGTGGCAAATGTAAGCACAAATGACGCAGCGGACTCTACCCAGGCGTTCCTCCTCAAAGTCTGTAGCGAAGTTGCCCGCTTTGAGCCTGAATTTATCCTCAAGGTATTGTGACGTGAAGGAAGGCATGGGAGTGGGAAGCTAGGAGGAAGGGAATTTGGTTATGGTGTATGAGGGGAGTGGTGGGCAGCTTTGTATTAGGGGCGGGAGGAGCTTTACTTAGGAAGACAGTAGGATCTCTGGGTGAGCCTGAGGCTCAGTCCCTAGGGTTCTCTGAGGAGGAGGGGAAGAGAGGATTGAGAAAGAGTATACTAGGGTTTGTTTATTTAGTAAGTTCAGTTCAGTTCAGTTCAGTTGCTCAGTCATGTCTGACTCTTTGCAACCCCATGAATTGCAGCACACCAGGCCTCCTTGTCCATCACTAACTCCCAGAGTTCACTCAAACCCATGTCCATTGAGTTGGTGATGCCATCCAGCCATCTCATCCTCTGTTGTCCCCTTCTCCTCCTGCCCCCAATCCCTCCCAGCATCAGGGTCTTTTCCAATGAGTCAACTCTTCACGTGAGGTGGCCAAAGTACTGGAGCTTCAGCTTTAGCATCAATCCTTCCAAAGAACACCCAGGACTGATCTCCTTCAGAATGGACTGGTTGGACCTCCTTGCAGTCCATGGGACTCTCAAGAGTCTTTTCCAACACCACAGTTCAAAAGCATCAATTCTTCCGTGCTCAGCTTTCTTCACAGTCCAACTCTCACATCCATACATGACTACTGGAAAAACCATAGCCTTGACTAGACGGACCTTTGTTGGCAAAGTAATATATCTGCTTTTTAATAAGTGAAAGTGAAGTCACTCAGTCGTGTCCGACTCCTTGTGACCCCATGGACTGTGATTCTTCTAAGAAAAGTGTTAGTGAAGTCGCTCAGTGGTGTCCGACCCTTTGCATCCCCGTGGACTGTGGCCCACCAGGCTCCTCCGTCCATGGGATTCTCCAGGCAAGAGTACTGGAGTGGGTTGCCATTTCCTTCTCCAGGGGATCTTCCTGACCCAGGGATCGAACCCTGGTCTCCTGCATTCCAGGCAGACGCTTTAACCTCTGAGCCACTAGCGAAGCCCCACAGGCTAAATACACAATGCCTTGAGGGCTATACCAAAAGATACAGTGATACTTGGATCTGGCTCTTAGGGCATGTGTGGTATTGTTAGGGAAACAAAAGCAATCCCAGATATTATGTAAATGCAAATGGAATAGTAGATAGCAAATATCTCAGAAGCAGAGAAGAGGGGGAAAATATTTCCTATTAGACTTTGGAAGATAGCAGGGTAAATCAGCAGTCTGAAAAAATGAGAGGGGTCTTCCAAAGAGGGAAAGTGAAAGTATTAGTCACTCAGTCATGTCCAATGTTTGCGACCTCCAGTCTCCTCTGTCCATGGAATCCTCCAGGCAAGAATACTGGAGTAGGTTGCCATTCCCTTCTCCAGGGGATCTTCCCGACCCAGGGATTGAAGCTGGGTCTCCTGCATTGCAGGCAATTTGTTTACCGTCTCAACCACCAGAGAAACCCTCCAAAGAGGGAAAGGGTTAAAGGCCCTTAAGTGGGGGTTATGGAGACTTAGGAGAAGGCTGGTGAATAAGGGCTAGATTAAGGAGCATGTAGAATGCCAAGCCAAGAAGCTTGGACTTTATAGATAATATGGAGGGCTCAGAGAAGGTTTTATGCAGGCAGGTTAGATAAGGAAGTTAGTTCATGGCACAATGCTATGAAGAGGTGGCTGAGAGGCCAGCACTACCTACCCTGTTCCCTAGGCATCTCTGTACGCCAGGCAGCAGCTGAATGTCCGGGTTGTGGCCAACAAAGTCTTGGCTATTGCTGCCTTCCTGCCACTCTGCCGCCCCTACCTGCGACGGTACTTCTGTGCCATCGTCCAGTTGCCTTCCGATTGGATCCAAGTAGCCAGG
The DNA here is from genome assembly GCF_014754425.2 of Oryx dammah. Taxonomy (NCBI): domain Eukaryota; kingdom Metazoa; phylum Chordata; class Mammalia; order Artiodactyla; family Bovidae; genus Oryx; species Oryx dammah. The sequence continues at coordinate 75,601,876 of NW_024070210.1, read as the reverse complement.
TTCTACCAGGTATGGCATTCAGTTTCCTGAGCTTGGATTCTCACTTGGTTCCCTTTCCTTTGCTCACTGCATCCCTGGAGAAAACTCTCAGACACTTTGACCTGCTGTCTCAAGCCCGGTGCCCAGACAGAACAGTTTCTTGCAGTACCAGGCTGAGTTGCCCAACAGGGAGGGCGTGATTGAGAAGGGCTGGGCGGAGTTTGAGAAAAATTGGTGTTACTCTGGACCTCGTGTTTACAGTGAAGAGGAGGAGACTCTGAGAAGTCTGCTGACAGGTCCAGGACCACAGAAATTGTCGTTGTCGAGCTGGGGATGGGGACTTTGTATCCTGTGCTGTCACTGAACCCCATGAAGTGGTCTCACCCTTCATGGTTTTTCATCTCTTTGACAGCTCCTGTGTGGAGAAGGGGAAGACTTTCTTGCTCCCCTGCCTGCCTGCCTGCGTGCTGCGATGAGGGACAAATTTTCCCAGTTTGATGAGTACCAGCTGGCTAAGTACAACCCTCGGAAGCACCGGGCCAAGCGGCGCCCCCGAAGGCCACCCCGCCCTCCAGTCAGTCCCTGCCTCAACCCGGGTCATTTACAGCCTGGCCCCCTTTTCCCCAGAAAGTTGGCGGGGTTGGGGGGGCAAGGTGAGGGAACACACTGATTTCCCCCCCGCCGCCCCAACCTCCTCTAAACAACTGACATGTTTCTACCACCAGGAACAGAGGGAGTCAGAGAAATGCAGAGGAGCTGAGCAGAGCTCAGGCAGCAGAGAGCAGGCCCTCCTCTTTCCCAGCCACTTCCTTTGTGATAGAGATGGGCTATTGGAATGGGTCTCTCTAGGGACAACCATCACCTCCCTTTTTGAAACGGTTTCTTCTGTCCTTACAGAAGGAACATACGTTTTCTGAGACACAGACCTATTTGCCAAGGTTCATCTGGCCTATTCGAGGTGAACAGAGGATGGTGAGTGCCTTTTTCTGGGGTTCCAAAAGTACATGTACAATCTTTTCTCAATTAATACTTAGAATGCAATTCCATTTGGTCTAGAAATACTAGAGGTGTGTGTAGTAGGCACATGCCAGTGTCCTTGGAATTCTCAGGTGTGATTCTGGGGCTTTGAGAACGCTGGGAGAGGCTCCTTTTGTTTCCATTTTGCTCTCCTTGGTATCATTCTTTACTGACAGATGTCATGTCCAGCTGGATAAGTGAGTTACAAACATGAAATCTCCACCTTCCACAAATTAAAAAAAAAAGCCAAATAAAAATTTTTTATTTTCTTTTTTACTTTAATAACAAATTAGGCACTAGTCTTAGTGGTTAGGGCTTCCCAGGTGGCTTTAGTAGTAAAAAGCCACCTGCCAACGAAGGAGACACAAGAGAGGCAGGTTCAGTCGTGGGGCTGGGAAGATCCTCTGGAGGAGGGCATGGCAACCCACTCCAGTAGTTTTGCCTGGAGAATCCCATGGACAGAGGATCCCAGTGGGCTACGGTTGCCATAGGGTCGCAAAGGGTCGGACACGACTGAAGTGACTTAGCATACGCACATACACACACTTAGTGGTTAAGAGCATAGAATCTGGATCCAGATCACCTAGTTTTGAATCCTACCCCATCCCCACTCCTTACTTGCTGGCTGTGCAACCTTGGTCAAATGACTTACCTTCTCTTGCCTCATTTTCCTCACATAAAAAATGAATCGAATAATAGCAGGACCTGCTTCATTGGGTTTTTTGTGAGGACTAACTAAATCAGTTACTGTATTTAAAGGATTTCTAACAATACCTGGATCTGAACGAGATGTCATCATCATTAAAATAAGATTATTAGGGAAATATATTAGTATTACAAGAAAACACATCTTCAGTTGGTTCACTGGTCTTTTCATCCTATTAATATACCCCAAACTTAGCTCTTCTAAGACAGAAGATTCTGAAAGCCAGCTTCTTTCATTTTTAAACTCCTCACAGCTTACATTGTGCTCCAGTTGCATGCTCCAAGTCTCAGACATTTGTTCCCCAACCAGGGATTGAACCCGTGTTTCCTGCAGTGGAAGCATGGGGTCTTAACCACTGGATCACCAGGGAAGCCCATCAATGATTTAAATAAGAGCTGCTTTCCCTCTCTTTCCCTCTAAGAACCGGCTGTTCTCTGTTTAGTCAATCCCCATCTTGCTTTTGACAAGCCATTCATCCATTGTTAACCGTTGACAGTCCAACTTGTATAGATGAAACACAGTGACCCCACACACCTACTCAGAAGCTCCTGCCGCTGAAGAGTTTTACTCTTTAGCCCTATTCTTTGTCAAATCTAGGTGTAGAATGGTCTTGTTTTCTGAAGAAAATGACCATGTCATAGATTGAATGACCCCTGTGGGACTTGGGAATATTTCCACAGTTCGAGACAACCTATGGTTCCGCGTCAGAGAAAAAGAGTGAGCAAAAGTTCACCCTGAAGAAGTTGGTGCAGAGACTGCACATCCATGAGCCTGCACAGCTTGTCCAGGCCCTGCTGGGCTGCAGGTGAGAAGATGCACACTCCATCTGGATAACCCCCTGAACCTTCAACACCCATAGCCCCCGTCCTTAGAGTTTGAGCAGACCTGGCCTTAACCGGGACTTACTGGCTTTGACTGACTTACTGCTCCTTTCCGAGTTATTTTCAGATGCCTTTGAAATGATGTTTTTCTTTGTCTGTTTCAGATACCCCTCCAACCTACAGGCCTTTTCTCGAAGCCACCTCCCAGGGCCCTGGGATTCTAGCAGAGCCGGGAAGCGGATGAAGCTCGCTCGACCAGAGACCTGGGAGCGGGAGCTGAGCTCACGGGGAAACAAGGCCACTGTCTGGGAGGAACTCATTGGTAGAGTGACCTTGGCTATCAGGCTATCACGCTCCTTTCCTGTCTTTCTCACTCATGCCTCTACATTTTGGCCCCTGAAAGAGAAGTTTCCATGGCATGGTACAGTTATTCTCACTTGGTAGTTCCATCACTGGAAATGATTGGATTTAACAGGTCTGCCATTGACCACACCAACGTGGCCAGTGGCCTCTGCTTTGAATAGCACTGACATCATAGGTAGGTCATAATATCAGACATGACTAGGTGATATGTTAGGTGATGTAATACAAGCCTTTATCAATATATGATGAAAGCATTACCTTCTCTCTGATATCAGTTGTGTCGATACGTGTGTCACTCTTCCAGACAAAGTAGGACTGGGACATGGCACACTGAAATCTCCACCAAAGCCCGTTTTTAGGACACAGATGTTCCAGGTCATATGCCCACATGAGTAAAAAGAATTCAGTCGGGAGGACCAAGTTACTCTCAGTCTGTTTTCTGGCTAGTTTACTTTTAACTATAGAAGGCCCTTTTTACTCCATGTTTTCTTTTACTTCCTCCTTCATCTTTGAAAGTTTAAAATCAGCTTCTTTCTGTTGAAAAATATCAGACTGTAGACTTTTTGACTGCTTGCGGGTTTCTTGGGTTTGTTTGTTTTGTTTTCGTTTGTTTGGTTTTTAGTTGACTGTGTCAGGTATTAGTTATGGTGCGTGGGATCTTCCTTGCACCCGTGGAATCTTTCATTGTGTTGCACCGACTCTCTAGTTGTATGCAGGCTCAGTAGCTCCATGGCATGTGAGATCTTAGTTCCCTGACCAGGGACTGAACCCGAGTCCCCTGCATTGCAAGGTGGACTCTTATCCATCCACTGGACAAGCACAAAGAACCACGAGAAAGTCCTGGCTGTTTGAGTTTTATGGACTTCATATTTTGGAGCTTCAGAAACCCAAGCTGGCTTTTCTTTCTCTTTGAGCTGTCAATTATAGATTGTACTCAGGGCAGACCAAATAGCTCAGCCGCTTATCATCCCTCTCATTTTGTGATTGTCACTGACGGTGTATATATCAGAATCACATGAGAATTAAAACACAAAAGACACACACACACATATACACATGTTTGACAACCTTTTCCCCAACATTTGGTACAACTTTGGGTAGAGTGGGATAAAGAGACCTGGATGGCAGCTAGCATGTTTTGGTGATTCTAGTATGCATCATCTCCACTTCCTCCCTCTGACCCTGAAAATTAAAACTGTGCCATTTATCTTGGTTGAGACAAATGCCCATAATCTAATCCAGTGGTCCCCAGCCCCCTGGATTATATATTGCAGAAATGATTTCTGGGATACACCAGAATTTATGTACATGTATTTTAAAAATTTTTATACATGTACTAATAAATTATGTACTTTAGGAACTACATAATTTATGTAAATATAGCTATGAAGATAAATGTAAAAAATAAAGTATACAATATAAGATAAAATATAATTAGATATACAGATCACTCTTTGGTCTTTAGAGACTAGTAACTCATTAACAAATTTTTTAGAATGAAATCAGTGAACTACTTCATCTATAGAATGAGTATTCATTTTATTTTCTAGTGTATCAAAGAATATGATATTGAATTTAATTTCTTATCAAATTGATCTGGTATATCTTTCATATATAGCAACATTTGAGCAAAACTTATGAGTTTACAAAGGATGCAGTAGGTCATGACTTGTCACATATCATTTACACTGTGTATACAACTTAATTGTTTTACATAATCTAACTCAGAAGAAGACTTATGACTGGAGAACCCCAGGACTTCCAGGAAGCTGAAGGCTTTCTAGCTATAATTCAAATGAGACTTATGTAACCTTAAAAAAGGTACCACCACTTTCCTAATGAAAGCTATTGATGGTAGGCCTACTTACTGGGATGTGGGTTGGGGCCTCATAGGCCAGGGCTGTAATATGGTCTGAGTGTGTTTTGGGGGGTACCCAAGAAAAATATCACACCTCCTGTTTATGTCTACCTTTATCGAAAGAGTGTTTCCAATATTTACTAAACAGATTGAACCCCTGTAATCACTTAGTCCATGTTACATGGTTGCTAGTACTCCATGTATATAATTTATAAGATTACACTTGGAAATTTCTCTTTTAGCCATCTAAAAAGTTTGGAAATCATTACTGTAGAGAATGTATTTTGCCAGTTGAACCCAGTCTCAGGACTGGAGCCAACAAAGTGATGACCTAAGTTGTTTGTTGAAATAGCTAATTCCATAAACGTACAGATTTTGCTCTAAGATCAGGCAACCCAATTTTTATCTTTCCAGGCCTTTAAAACATTTTGTGGACAATAGATCACTTATTAGTACCTCATTTCCTCTAACATAAATATTCTGCCTGGCCTCTGATCATCTTGCTCTGATCTCTGACCTCTCTCATTCATCCTTTGTTTGCTTTTGTCACCCTATGTCTAACTTCGGCAGACAGTGGGAAACTTCCCTTCATGGCCATGCTTCGGAACCTGTGCAACCTGCTGCGGGTTGGAATCAGCGCCCGTCACCACGAGCTTGTGCTGCAGAGACTCCAGCATGCTGTACGTGTGAGGGGCGGGGAGCCAGGCTTTTCCGAGTGGCTGGGGAAGGTCATAGCTACTATGCTGTTTGAGAACTTTCCTTTTTATTTTCTGAGATCATTTCTGTGATTTAACTCACTTAGGAGGGAGTCTGATAGAAAAGAAACAGGGAACCTTCTGTGACTTCCTCCTTTTTTCTTTCCTCATTGTCTCTCAGGACATCTATTCTTTTCTACCTTTGTCTAATATCTATTTTGTCCTTTCCCACCTTCCCATAGGTCTAATAGCGGGGTTATCTCATCTTCCTGGCCCCTGAAGCCTCTGATGCTCCCCATCCCTCTTGGTCCTCTGCTCATGACCCCTCTCTTGCTTTGCAGAAGACGGTGATCCACAGTCGGCAGTTTCCATTCAGATTCCTTAATGCTCATGATTCCATCAATGACCTTGAGGCTCAACTCGAAAAGAAAGGTAATATATCTCTTCTTCCAACTCCTGTTTATCTCTCATGTCTGAGAACAGATGAGATAGTAGCACTGGTATTTTCAGCCTCTTACTTTCCACTCACAGTGTATGGGGTGGGCAGAGGTCAGACACTGGCCAGCCTCAGGAGTCAGAACTCAAGACAGCATTGATGGGAAGATAAGAGGAGGGAATAGAAGCTGCCTAACTCAGATACTTACCTGTTGCCACCCAGAGTTGCCATTTCCTTCCAACACACAACTGATAAAGCAGATAATAATTAAAAACACAAAATATGGCAAGAAGCATGCCTATTCCTGGCAGTTTCGCCAACCAAGCCGTCGGGAACTTCGGACAGCAATGATGATCCCTGTGATATATGAACAGCTCAAGCGGAAGAAGCTGAAAATACACAAGGCCAGGTGTGTGCGTGAGTATGTGCTATCTGGGAGCAAAGGGTGGGCGTGAGAGGCACCCTAAAAGGGCTTGGAAGTCATCTGGAAACCTAGCTTTTATTCTATGAAAACATGCTTGTCAGTCATCCCAGTCACTGAAACTTGACTGTTTCCAGTCATCTTTTGCATAGAAAACCTAGTCTTTAACTTTGTCCTGCAGAGAGATCGTGAAACAAAATCAGTGTTTGGCCTCCGCTCTATTATCTGTGGTTGCCTTGTTGGTTTCTGTGGACTCTGTCAGCCTATGTAGCATTTCCCTTTGTACACGATAGTGCCTCTCCACCTATGCTCTGGTTCATACTCTTCTTTCTTTTTCTTCTCTGTCTTATCTGTTTCTTTTTCTTTTTGTTTCTCTCTTCTGTGAATTTTCTGACCCATTCACTTTCCTTTCTCTTTTGATGCATATAAAGATTGTTATCCTCAAGCAGACTCAAAGATAACCGGTTCTGTAAGCTTGATGAATTCCCAGTATTTTGTCCTTTTAGATACTTCTTCATTCATTTTCATTCAAGACAAATGCAGGTCTCATCTAACCTTCTAATAGGACTCAGTGGCCAGGACCCGCCTGAGTCAGTGGATCAGTGGCTGAACACAGGGCCATTAAAGAATTAAGCTGAGGGTGTAGTCCTAACAGTATGTCTTTGCTGGTCAGTTTGGTAGCCACCAGCTACATCTCGTTCTTGAGCACCTGAAATGTGACTAGTGGGAACTGAGATGTGCTGGATTTTGAGGGCAGTGTGAAGAAGGATGCAAAATATCTCATTTTTAATTTTTGTATTAACATGTTGAAATGAAAAATACATATATACATTAGACTAAATTAAATGTGATATTAATCATTCCTGTTTCTTTTTACTTTTTAAAATATGGCTACTAGAAAAACTTACATTATATGTATAATTTCAATTTCATTTCATTAATTGTAATTTATTTCTACTGGATAGGCAATGGTAGAGACTGCTGGCTTCTCTAGATTAAAAAAATGATGAAAAAAATTAAACATGTACACAAGTAATGAGAATAACATAATGGACTCCCATTCAGTGAAAAATCAAGATTTTACCAGCCTTCATTTCCTGATCCCTCTCTTTCCTTTCTTTGAAGATGTTTTTAAAAACAAATGCCAAATAATATGATACATTTTCTATCATTCCCCATATTTACTAGCTGGAGCTCTGAAAAGAACCACCTTCTGTGAACTAAAGCTATTTAGTTACTCTGAAATAGAGATTGTCTTGGAAAGGTGGGATGAATGTTTCTTTTTCCTTTAATTGCCATTTTTCAGAGTAAGAAGTTAGTGTTTGTTCTTCAAATTGCAATTTAAAAATAATAAGCAGCAGTTGGAAATTTCCTGGTACTCTGACTATTGGGGCCAGTTTTGTCCCTGGTTAGGCAGCTCATATATCCAAAGCTGCCCTGCACAGCCCCCACCCCACAAAAAAGTTGCAGTTAAATCTTGCCTCATGAAGTAAATATGGATTGATGTGGTAAGCATGGCAAGCAGTGTCTGAGAGTGGGTCTACTCCATGGGATGGATTAGCAGAGTCCTGTAGAATGGGGCCGAGGGAAGTTCTGTCCCTATTTTTTCTGCTGACACTGGAGACGGGCTGTGGATGGGTGGAAACTTAATACTTGAGTGGCAAGTTCTCATCTTCCCGTCTGCGTCCAAGTGGTAAACAGAGAAGCCCCTGAGCCCTCCCATCTGTTTCTTTCCTGCCTGCAGACAGTGGAAATGTGACCGTGAGATGCTGGCTCGGTATCGACAGGCCCTGGAGACAGCTGTGAACCTCTCCGTCAAACACAGCCTGCCCCCACTGCCAGGCCGCACCCTCCTGGTCTATCTGACAGATGCCAGTGCAGACAGAATCCTTTCCAAGAGCAACCCACAAGGGGTAAGACGCTCCTGCTCGGCAGGCAGATTCTTTACCACTGAGTCGCCTGTGAAGCCCTTCTACTTTCATGGGGGGAGGATTTATTTATTTACTTATGTGGCTGTGCCAGGCCTTAGTTGTGGGACGCAGGATCTTTAGTTGTGGCATGTGGGATCTACTTCCCTGACCATGGATTGAATCTGGATCCCCTGAATTGGGAGTCTGGAGTCCATTACTGGACCACCAGAGAAGTTTTTGAAACTATTTCAGTTGGGGACTTTGTCCACTTTTCCTAACCAGTGGAGACATTTGGTCTCCAGATTTGGGTGGGCAAAGTGGATTCTAAAATAGGGGAGCCTATTTCACCCTGATGCTTGTCCAATCAGCCCCCTCTGAACTATGTGCTGCTGTTGATTGCGATGATGATGGTACGGACGGAGCAGGTGGAGCTTTTGCTGTGTGGAGGGGGCATTGTGAAGACTGCTGTGATTAAGGCAGAGGAAGGCATCCTGAAAACTGCCACCGAACTCCAAGCTCAAGTCCAGGTCAGACACTCACCCTTACCTTGCAAAACTGCATAACTAGACAGATGCCTGGGAACAGCTAACTTCAGGGAAGGCTCGGATCTACTCAGTTCTGAAGATTAGCAGACTACAGTATTTGTTGTTTACTGACCATCTCCTGTGCAACTGCATGACATGAGTTTCTTTCCTTCAGAAGTCAGATGAAAACTGTGAACAGTCCCTGACTACTTTGGGGAAGCACTTGCTGTCTCTGGCTACCCAAAGGGTCCCTGTGAGTACTGCTCCTTCCCTGAGAAACTCTCCCTTCCTCCACGTTTTCCTCCACATGGATGTATCTCATTTTTCAAAGCTTCCTTGTAACCTATGCACAATACCCTGCTGACTGCAACCCCCTACTCAGTGGTATGCTGGTAAATATTTTTTTTATGCTGGTAGATATTTGCCTCAAATAGCAATCTGGAAAAATCATCTTAGTTAATAGCTTTTGCTAATTTCCATGGAATAAATACTTCTTCCATGACTGATTTCAAACTACCCACATGCTTCATTGACCACAGAGTTAGAAAGAGTTGCTCAGTAGCACACCTTTGTATAGCAATTCTATAATATATATAACATGGATGTAAATAAGGTCAAGAGTATTTAATGGTGAAATGTGGTAAAATAATTAGGTAGTGATGATGTTTTAGTATTTATTACCTTTGTTTTTAATGTAATTTATTTGACTGTGAGCTTATACAATTTAATATTTAATGGTGGCCATATTTAACAGCTGGCTCACAGAGTTCCTATAAGTTTGACAGTCAGCTTTTGTGAGCCTAAATGTGCCAGCTACACACCACCCCTACCCCAAACTCCACTTTATTTTTTATTTTTGTTAAAAATTTAATATAATTTTTAAAGGTTACATTCCAAGTACAATTATTATAAAATATTGACTATAGTCCCCATGTTGTACAATACATCCTTGAGCCTATCTTACACCCAGTAATTTCTGTCTCCCACCCCCCACCCCCATATTGCCCACCACCGGTAACCACTTGTTTGTTCTCTGTATGTGTGAGTTTGCTTCTTTTTTGTTTTATTCTCTAGTTTGTTGTATTTTTCAGATTCCACACATAAGTGATACCATATAGTGTTTGTCTTTGTCCTGTCTGACTTATTTCATTTAGCACAATGCCCTCCAGGTCTACCCATATTGCTGCAAATGGCAAATTTTCCTTCTTTTTTATGGCTGAGTAGTATTCCATATTGTGTGTGTGTGTGTGTGTGTGTGTGTGTGCACGTGCGTGTGTGTGACATCTTCTTTATCCATTCATCTGTTGATGGACACTTAGGTTGCTTTCGTATCTCGGCAACCCCTAATCCACTTTGACGCTCTTCAGGTCAGGGTGAAATGACTTTTTGCACCCTCAGTATGCTCCAGAAAGGCCATTTACACCCACCTCAGTTCTCCTAGTTCCTCTGCCCTCAGAGATCCTGTCTCTTGAAATGCTGAGCTCTTTGGCACCTCCCTGGTCTCAGCCCCTCCCCTTTCATCTTACAGGTGGACAGGGTCATTGTCTTTGGCCAAACTACAAACGAGAAACTGATAAATGCAGCCAAACAGCTCTTCTGGCAGCACGTGAATCCCAAGTGCCTCTTTGTTGGTGTTCTCCTAAGGGCAAGTTACCTGTAAGGGCGCTCATGGTCCTTGCTCAGTCCCAGCAGATAGTGATCCGTATTTCCTGTCTATCCCTACTAAAGCTTGGGATACTCCCACTCTCTAGGCCCCTCCCCATTTCTGCCTCTTACCTCTGTTGCACTTCTAGTGCTAGAACCTTCTCTGAAGTCTTCAGCCTGGCCCCGTACCCCTTTGTGATGGTCCACCCCACTTCTAGTCTAGCACGGAATCCTATTAAAGGTGCAGAGGTCGGGGTGGTGGTCCTTCCTAGGGTGTTGGGGGCAGTGACCCTGTGTTCTTGGCACTGTTTCTGACTGCTAGTGACTTCTTTCTTTGCCAGATGTACCGATTTGAATCCCAATGACGTGACACTCTCAGGCTGTACTGATGGGATACTGAAGTGAGTATAGCACAGATATTGGAGAGGTTGGAGGCTTTGTTAGAACATCTTTTAGAAATTATCTGTGGCTTCTGCTCTAACCACTTCATTTTTAAGCAAGATAAAAGATTATTCTGCTTTTACAGCTGTCTAGGCATGGCAGCAACATGATATTACAGGTACCTGGTCATCTTCTATTGTTGCTCTACCATTTTCAAATACTCTGCTTCTACTTTATAGTTCAAGATGTCTGCTACAGCTCCAGCCATCATTTTTATATTAATCTAGTGGGAAAGGAGAAAAGGGAACATAGGAGATTGTACTGTTTGCTTTTAAGGGTACAACTCAGGAGTTGGTCCCATCATTTCTATTCATTCTCTGAGGCCCCTGTTCCATTCCATTTCAGAGGAAATACCATGTTAACTTTATTTATTTATGCCTGATCTACAGAAATCTTTGTTTTTCATTTTTTTCTCCACTGTTAGGCTTCCCACTTGTTTTCTTCTCTGCTGTTTCCTTTGGATGCCACCCATTGCCTGATGTTAGGAAGCCTCATGCTCCTCCCTTCCCAGGGAGCTTTCATGGCTGGTACAGAGCTAATCAAGCCCGGAGCTGATCAACCTTAACCTTTACATCTTCATTCAGCCCAGTTGCCCCTGGTCCAACAGAAAGCCTGTGATAACCATGCACACAGAAGAGGCTATGCCTGGGTTTCTTCTCGATTCCCTCATTCCTCTGGTTCTTCTTCCTTATTTTAAATCTATGTTTATGGTAATCTTCCAAAGAAACTCCGATTAACTGGTTGACCTAATTTAGCCATATCTTTGTCCCTTGCCCCCTCGGAAGACCTTCCTGATTTCCTCTCACTCTGCTATTTTGTTCTCATTTATTTTGTCACTCTTTATTTCAGGTTCATTGCAGAGCGTGGGGCCTCCCGGCTTCTAGAACATGTAGGCCAAATGGACAAAATATTCAAGATTCCACCACCCCCAGGGAAGACAGGGGTCCAGTCTCTCCGGCCCCTGGAAGAGAATACGCCAAGCCCCTTGGCTCCTGTTTCCCAGCTTGGGTCAGTCTGTTTTTTTATGCCTTTGTGAACTGGGAGGGGCTTAGTCGAAACCTAGAGAAACTCAAGTGACTGAAATTCTGGCTGTTGAGATGCTGCTTGCTCTATTTGCTGAGGAACATTTCTTCTTCCCAGGCAGAGGGTTGTCTAACACAGACGGTGAGCATGTCCCTTACTGTACTAGGGAGAGGGGCTAGAAGGTGAGGCAGGCAGTGGGCACCAGGGCTCAGACAGAGGCCTTCTTGGCACAGGCTGTGGCTTTCTCATCCTAGCTTTGCCAAATAGTAGCTGAAGTTTGGGCTAGTTGCTTGATGTCTTAAGCTGTAGTTTCTTTCGTTTATTTATTTTTGGTTGCACTGGGTTTTTTCATTGCTGGCTGTGGGCTTTCTCTAGCTGTGGCTAGTGGGGCTATTCTCTAGTGGCTGTATGCAGGCTTCTCATTGTGGTGGCTTCTCCTGTTGTGGAGCACGGACTCGAGGCACACATGTGTTAGTGGTTGTGGTGTGTGGGCTCGGTAGCTGCGGCTTACGGGCTCTAGAGCATGGGCTCAGTAGTTGCGGCATGCAAGCTCAGTTGCCCCATGACATGTGGAATCATCCTGGACCAGAGATTGAACCTGTGTCCCCTGCACTGGCAGGCAGATTTTTAACCACTAGGCCACCAGGGAAATTCAAGCTGTAGTTTCTTGATCAGCAAATCAGAGAGAATGATTGTGCTTACCTCACAGTGCAACTCGGGCCCATTTCATGGGCAGGATAGTAGATGCATAATAATCATTGCTGACACAGGAGGGGTACACGAGAAATAGCCAGTGGGATTTAATTTCCAGGCTCTGCATTTGATGTTACAAGCCTGTTATTCACTGGAGGCCAGTTGGATACCGGCTGCCATCTGTTGTACCTGGCTCAGCAGGGTGAGGGGTGGTCACAGGCCTGTCTATGGGCTGTGGGGCTGACCCCTGGTTCACCCGCAGATGGCGAAGCATCCGGCTTTTCATTTCCTCCACTTTCCGGGACATGCATGGGGAGCGGGACCTGCTGCTGAGGTCACTGCTGCCAGCACTGCAGGCCCGAGCGGCCCCCTACCGCATCAGCCTTCATGCCATCGACCTGCGCTGGGGCATCACTGAGGAGGACACCCGTCGGAATAGGTATGGGGGCTGCTGAGAAGAGGGGCTGGGTTGGAGATGAAGGGCTTGAGTGGTGGCAGGGCTGGGGCTGCAAGGATGGCTGAGGGCTGTGGGCCAGAGGTGCTCTTTGGATGCTATGGGATGTGAGCTGGGCCCAGTCTCCCTGACACAGTGCTCCCATAACCTTCCTGCAGACAGCTGGAAGTGTGCCTCGGGGAGGTGGAGAACTCACAGCTGTTTGTGGGGATCCTGGGCTCCCGCTATGGCTATGTTCCCCCCAGCTACAGCCTCCCTGACCATCTTCACTTCCGCTGGGTAAGACAGACATGGTTGGGGCAGGGGTGGGAGAAGTCACAGTGTGTCTAGAACCCCGGGACTCTGCACAGGCAGATGCTTGAGACTTGAAGTGAAACACAGGCAGAAGGTTCTGTGAGTGACCAAGTCCTAGGTGAGGGAATTCCTTTGGGAAATACCTCTGGGTTGGCCACAGGATGCGAGAGGTAGGCGGTCGGTCTGATTAGGCTTTGCCATCTGACAGAGCTGGGTTCTGATCACTCTTCCGTCATTGTGAGGCTTAATGGAAAATGGTTTCTGCTAATCTAGACTCAGCTTCTTCTATATTAAGGAGAAGCAGTGATGTCTACATTGCAGGGTTATTACGAGAATCAAGAAGGCTCAAAAAAATGTCCAACCTGTGAGAGGCATTCAATAAACGTTAGCTATTAGCTCTATTTTTACTGGCTAGTTGTCTGGAGAGAGAGGGGAACGTTACCGAGGTGAAGGGCCCCAGGTCATGGCAGGTCTCACGGGAGGGGATAGTGTGACCAGGACTGAACCCACCTGCTCCCTGCCCTCTCCCTGCAGGCCCAGCAGTACCCTGCAGGTCGCTCTGTGACAGAGATGGAGGTGATGCAGTTCCTGAATCGGGGCCTCCGCCTGCAGCCTTCTGCCCAGCCTCTCCTCTACTTCCGGGATTCTAGCTTCCTCAGGTACCTTCGCAGAAGGCCAGATAGGCTCAGTGGGGGTGTCTTCTCTTCCTAACGTTCAGAGTACAAGAGGGGGTGCCTAGGATGGAGAAGCAGGAATCAGAGAGCTTGCCTTGCAGCTGAAGGTGGGAGATCTCCATTGGAGCAGTTTCTTGAGGAGTTTCAGGGAACCACAGCCAGGTCTGGTGGCTGGCGGAGGAGAGGTGCTTTGGTCTGAATCCAGCCCCACTCTTGGGGTGTCTTTGGTGGTCAGCTCTGTGCCAGATGCCTGGAAATCGGACTTTATTTCTGAGTCTGAAGAAGCTGCCCATCGGATCTCAGAACTGAAGAGCTATCTGAGCAGACAGGAAGGGATCACCTGTCGCAGGTGAGCTGGGAGAGCTAGGGAGCACCTGCCTGGAGAGATGCGATGAGGGGTGTGCCGGGCCTGCTCTGACCCTGCTTGTGCTCGCTCTGCCCACAGATACCGCTGTGAGTGGGGCGGTGTGGCAGCTGGCCGGCCCTATGTCGGGGGGCTGGAGGAGTTTGGGCAGCTGGTTCTGCAGGACGTGTGGAATATGATCCAGAAGCTTTACCTCCAGGTCAGCAGGAGTGCTGGTGGCCAGGGGAGTGGAAAGGGGGTAGGGTGGTCCTGGGTGGGAAGTGACTTGGTGGGGGTGCTGTAAGTTTTAGGCCTGGGGTCCTGAGGAGTGTGGAAACATAGACAGTCACTGCCCCACGTGCCCTCAGCCTGGGGCCCAGCCGGAGCAGCCAGTGCCCATCCCAGATGACGACTTGGTCCAGGCCACCTTTCAGCAGCTAAAGAAGCCGTCGAGTCCTGCCCGACCACGCCTTCTTCAGGACACAGTGCGGCAGCTCACGCAGCACCAGGGGAGGCTGAGCCTGGTGACCGGGCAGTCGGGACAGGGCAAGACCGCCTTCCTGGTACAGGGTCCCAGAGGCCTAGACAGGAGGGAGGGAGGGCTGTGTGTGCTCGGGAGGGCTAAGGAGGAGGGGCACCGGAAGCTGGCGTATGTGAAATGTGACCACGTTTTCTGTTCTCTTCCCCCTCAGGCATCCCTTGTGTCAGCCCTGCAGGCTCCGGATGGGGCCACGGTGGCCCCCTTAGTCTTCTTCCACTTTTCAGGGGCCCGCCCTGACCACAGTCTTGCCCTCACCCTGCTCAGACGCCTCTGTGCCTATCTCCATAGCCAACTGGAGGAGCCAAGTGCCCTCCCCAGCACCTACCGGTGTGTTTCTCCCCTACCTAGACCGGCCTGCTGATAGCCCCTGATACCATCCCCGTTGACGCTGGCCCTCCCCCTCTGCACCCAGGGGCCTGGTGTGGGAGCTGCAGCAGAGGCTACTGCCCAAGTCTGCTGAGTCCCTGAGAACTGGCCAGCCTCTGGTGCTGATCGTCGATGGGGCTGACAGATTGGTGGACCAGCGTGGGCAGCTGATCTCGGACTGGATCCCAAAGACCCTTCCCCGGGTGAGTGTGAGAAGGAGGCGAGGTGGGATGATGTAGGGAGAGGGGCTTCTCCAACAATATTCTCCCCGCTTTCCTTCTTCATCGCTACCCTTTTGTCCAAATCTCACAGGGGGTGCACCTAGTGCTGAGCATGTCCAGTGATTCTGGCCTGGGGGAGACCCTTGAGCAGAGTCAGGGTGCCCACATGGTGGCCCTGGGGCCTCTGGAGCCATCTGCCCGGGCCCGGCTGGTGCGAGAAGAACTGGCCCTGTATGGGAAGCGGCTGGAGGAGTCACCGTTTAACAACCAGGTTGGGTCTAGGCTGGCGCTGATAGATGTGAGGGGTGACTCTGGGAGCTGTGAGGATCTGAGTCCTGAAGCTACCAGCTGCCCTGCACAGACCAGCTCCTTCGTTTTCTCAGGAAGTCTGTGCAGGAGAAGAGGACTGTGATTGCTGATAATATTGCCTGGTCCTTTTCCCCTGGTCAATGGCTGTGGTTATCTATCTGGGTGAACCAGCAGGTGCGGGGGGAGAGTGGGGTGAGCTGGGCAGAGCAGTGCCAGGCAGAGATGGCTGTGTCCTGAGCGATGCGGTGGGTCTCTCCCCTGTGGGGGCTCTCAGAGAGAAGCTGCCCCGCACTGGGCTTGGTGCCCGAGTGGAGGGCGGTGGCCGGGGGCTGGCTCTCTGGTCCAGAGCTGAGTCCTCGGAGTCTCGTCAGATGCGGCTGCTGCTGGTGAAGCGGGGGTCAGTGCTGCCACTCTACTTGCGCTTGGTCACCGATCACCTGAGGCTCTTCACGCTCTACGAGCAGGTCGGTTGAGGATGTGACCCCTCACTCCTCATCTTCTGTATCCTAACCCCATTTCCCATTCTCCATTCAACCTCTTCCTCCGCATCCCTCACCCCTTCCCACCCTCCTCCTTTGCCACTCCTCATCCACACCCCCAACCTGCTTCCCTCCCACCGGTGTTTCCTTTTCATCCCTTCCCATGCTTTTCCCTGCTGCCCCATCTCCTACCCACTCCGAAGCTGCCTCTCCCCTTCCCTGCACTGACGGAGGCCCCTCGCGTCCTCCCCCAGGTTTCTGAGAGGCTCCGGACGCTGCCAGCCACCGTCCCTCTGTTGCTGCAGCATGTCCTGGGCACCCTGGAGCAGGAGCATGGCCCCGACATTCTTCCCCAAGCCTTGGCCACTCTTGAGGCCACACGCAGAGGTCAGCACTTGGAGTGGGCTCAGGGGTTGGATGACCTTGGTTCTGTTGGAGTCTCAGCAAGCTGTGCAGGGAGTGATTAGGGATTAGGTGTGGATGGGTATGCTGCCTGGTTTAGGGCCTCAGAGACCTTGGGTTTCAGGTCTGACAGTGGACCAGTTGCATGGAGTGTTGAGTGCATGGCGGATCCTTCCCAGAGGGACCAAGACCTGGGAAGAAGCAGTGGCTGCTAGTAACAGTGGGGACCCCTACCCCATGGGCCCATTTGCCTACCTCATCCAGAGTCTGCGCAGGTACAAGTGCCCTCACTGAGCTCCCACTGATCTGTGCCTCCCCGTCTTTGAGGCAGGGCCCTGTGTGACCCTCTCTCTTCATCCTCTTCCTCTCTTGGTATAGCCCCTGACACTTGTCTCCAGACCCTGCATGGCTATCACTCAAGTTACCACTGTTTGAGGTGGGGCCCACCTCTGTGCCAGGCTGCTTACTGACAGGCCTTCTCCCTCTTCTCTTGCCTTCTTTCCCTCACACGGGGTCAGTTTGCTAGGGGAGGGACCCCTGGAGCGCCCTGGAGCCCGGCTCTGCCTCCAGGATGGGCCCCTGAGAACGGCCGCCAGGTGTCGTTATGGGAAGAGGCCGGAGCTGGAGAAGACGGCGCACCTCCTCACTGCAGGTGACTGCAGCCTGGTTAACCCCCGGGGCACTGAGCGTGGGGCCTGGTGCTCCCCATCGGCTGGCCTCCTCACCTGCCACCCCAGTGAGGGGATGGTTCTCACTGTAGCCTGAGGGATGTGATCTTTGGAGATGCTTCAGGACTGAGCTCATCTCAGTGTCTTCCTGTGACCCACACCTGCAGCTCAGCTCTGGAAGACGTGTGACCCTGATGCCTCAGGTACCTTCCGAAGGTGCCCTCCGGAAGCCCTGGCAGACCTGCCTTACCACCTGGTTAGTCCCCAGAGCCCATCGGCACCTTCTCCCAAGGAACTGCTTTGGCCGTTCTGAGCCCCCTCTTCCCCCAACTGCCCCCATTATCCTCATGGCTGTTACCTGCCTTCCACCCTCTCTGTACCTCTCTTCTTTCAGTTTTCCAGCCCTCCTCCTTCCGGTCCTTTGTCCCAGCTCCTAAGTCTAAGTATCAGCTGCACGGGCAGGGTCCAAGACTAGACTGTCCCTCCTCACCAGCCTTGTCACATCCCTAATGAATTCAGTCTGACTTTCCAGCTCCAGAGCGGGAACCGTGGCCTTCTTGCCAAGTTCCTCACCAGTCTCCCTGTGGTGGCTGCACATCTGGAACTGGGTCTGACCTCTCAGCTCCTGGAGGCCCATGCCCTCTACGGTGAGATGAGTTACGGGCTGGAGTCTTCTCCAAGCTGTGGGGCCCTGGGTGTGTTCATGGAGTCCTGCTCAGAGGGAACTGTAATGGAAGTAGCAGTTGATTTCTATTCCAAGGTGAAAAATTCCATGAGGGTAAGCAAGTGATTCTTAGGAGACTTTTTACTCAGCTCTCTTAAATCTTAGTGGCCATAAAATTACTTGGGAAACTTGTTCAAATTGCTGATACCTGGGTCCTCAGATTTGGTTTCCTAGGTCTAGAGTGAGACGCAAAGCTTTGTACTTTAAAAAAAAAATAATTTTGTTTACTTAATTATTTCTGACCATGCTGGGTCTTCATCGCTGTTTGGGCTTTTCTCTAGCTGCAGTGAGAGGGGGCTCCTCTCTGGTTGCTGTGCATGGGCTTCTCACTGCGGTGGCTTCTCTGGTTGCTGTGCACGGGCTTCTCACTGCGGTGACTTCTCTGGTTGCTGTGCACGGGCTTCTCGCTGCGGTGGTTTCTCTGGTTGTGGAGCACGGGCTTCTTGCTGCGGTGGCCTCTCTGGTTGCTGTGCACAGGCTTCTCGCTGCGGTGGCTTCTCTGGTTGCTGTGCA
>NW_024070210.1:75440143-75583347 GCF_014754425.2 Oryx dammah | reverse complement strand
GTGTCTCCCGCATTGGCGGGTGGATTCTTTACTACTGAGCCACCAGGGAAGCCCGGCTTTGTAGTTTTAACAGATGTGCCTGATCTGGAACCAGAGGGCCACACTTTAAGACTTAGCATTTTGGACACATCATATGATTGGCTTGGCGCTGGGGTTCGTGGAAGTCAAGGCTGACTCTGCAGTGATTCTCTGCATCCCTTCTCTAGCTTCCTCGGTCCCTGGCGAGGAACAGACGCTTCCTGAGGCTGATGTTGCTGCATTTCACACCTTCCTCAGGCAGCAGGCTCCCATCCTCAGCCAGTACCCACTGCTCCTGCACCAGCAGGTAGCCAACCAGCCTCTGGACTCGCCTCTTTGCCGCCAGGCCCCCCGGCTCTCCCAGCGACAGCACCTCCAGTGCGTGCTGCGTTGGCTTAATAAACCTCAGACCCTGAGGGACCAGCAAAGGTAAAACCCTTGACCCCAGATGCTGACAAGCCCTACCAGAGAGCGAGCTGCAGCCCTCTCTGAAACTAGAGAATAAAGAACAGACTGGAGTCACCAGTGAGAGGGGACTTCAGGCAGAGAAGTGCACATCCTTCCCCTGGTCCCTCATTTCCACCTTTTCTCGATATTTTTTCTGTAGGTCCAGCCTGTCCCTGGCCGTTTCCTCCTCCCCCACAGCCGTGGCCTTCTCCCCTAACGGGCAAAGAGCAGCCGTGGGCACTGCCAGTGGGACAGTTTACCTTTTGGACCTGAGAACCTGGCAGGTATGACACTCAAGACGGGGCAGAGTTTACCTTCAGAAAAGCCTCCCAGCCTGCCCCGAAGCCCAAGACAAGCCAAACCTACCTTTTGTCACCCTGTTTGATTCAGCAACTTTACTTTCACATCGGATCCCAAGGGCTTGGTCAAAAAATCAATCCTACAGCAAATGCTTGCTCTGGACTTTGCTTTGAAGGCAGTGTGCTAAGCACTGAAAGAAACACGGGACTTAGGACATTGTCTTTGCCCACCAAGTGGTCAGTTTTGTTGAAATTTAAGGCACAGAAGGTTAAAAAGGGAACCAGAATGTAGCCATGTGACGTAGATAAGAGCTAAGTGAACTGTGCAGGTACTAGAGGACATAGGATGAGAAGGGCAGGTGTTCCAGGTTGAGTGTGGAGCCTGGGCACAAACATCGGGGGGAACGTGTCCTTAAACTGCTGGCAGTGATTGCAATGGAGTGCAAGTAAGGGAGGGTCCTAGTAGATGAGGCTGGAGAGGTGGGCCCCCCAGCCAGTCATTCTCTCCTCTTCCACCCATGTCAACCCTTCTCCCCCAAATATATGTATGTGTATAAGGTCATTCCCAACTCAGACCAATCAGAATCTTCTGTGACTTGGGGATGCCTATGGGGTTTGAAATGGGGGAGACGATGTGACCTCACCTGGATCATGAGGTCCCACTTGAACCTGTCGAGCTTGGCCTGGGTCTGGAGTGGGGCCCAGAGCTTTGCACTTTTCACAAGTATCCCTGCTATGGGGCCAGAGGGCCATAATTTGAGACTCAGCAGGGACTGTAGAGAGCCAAGGGCTTCAGCTCTTCTAGCCATCACCTCATTCCTGGGTGGGGCTTCGGGGAGCTGGACATGGGGTGGTCAAGGGAGTGCCCTGAGTGACTTCTCGGCTTGCTCTCACAGGAGGAGAGGTCAATGGTGAGTGGCGGTGATGGGGTTTCCTCTTGTTCATTCCTCTCGGACAACGCCCTCTTTCTAACTGCCTTTGATGGGCTCCTGGAGCTCTGGGACCTGCAGCACGGTTGTTGGTAAGGGGTCCCCTTGCTCGGCATGAGGGCCCTCCCTGTTTGCTGGAAGCCCAGGGGAAAGGGAATGAGGAGGGAGGCTTTGGCCAGGGAACTCTGACCTTATCTCCCTGGGGTAGGGTGCTCCAGATCCAAGCTCACCAGTACCAGATCACTGGCTGCTGCCTGAGCCCAGACCGCCGGCTGCTGGCCACCGTGTGCCTGGGCGGAAGCCTGAAGGTAACAGCCAGGGGCCTGTGGTGGTGAAAAGGGCCCTAAACGTGGCGTCAGCCCCATGAGGTGGCTCTCCGTGGGGCAGAGGCTCTGGCTGCTTGGCGGGCTGAGGGCTGGGGAGTGACGAGTTGGCCCCTGGCGCTCTGGGACCCAGCAGCTCAGGCGTCTGTTCAGCATCGCGCGTCCTCTTCCCCTTCTCTCTCCAGCTGTGGGACATAGTCCGAGGGCAGCTGGCCTCCCAGCACCCCTGTCCCAAGCCCCTGAACTGCGTTGCTTTCCACCCAGAAGGACAGGTGATAGCCGTTGGCAGCTGGGCTGGCAGTTTCAGCTTTTTTCACGTGGATGGGCTCAGAGTCATCAAGGTGAGAGGAGCTGGGTGGCCCTGTGGCGGGAAGCACGGGAGAGTGGAGTGGAAGGTGGGGAATGGCAGGCACTTGCATCCTGGCTCACTCTGGGTTTGGGTTGAGAGCAGGCCCTGCCATTCCAGTTTCTATCTCTTCATGTAGGAACTGGGGGGCCCGGGAGCCTCTGTCCGTACCTTGGCCTTTGGTGTGCCCGGGCGGGTTGTGGCTGTGGGCCGGCTGGACAGGATGGTAGAGCTGTGGGCCTGGCAGGAGGGGGCACGGCTGGCTGCCTTCCCTGCCCACCAAGGCTTCGTTGCTGCTGCCCATTTCCTGCGAGCTGGGTGCCAGTTACTGACGGCTGGAGAGGACGGCAAGGTCAGGTTACCGAGAGCTGGTGGTGGGGTACGAGGAGAGGGCAGCAAATGGAAATATTTGTGTGAGGGTGGGGCCTTTGTCGAGGAGTCTAGAGGGGCTTGGCTGGAGAGCTACATGGAGAGGGCTGTGGGTGTGTGCACAGACGCTCTCCAGATGAATTTCTGGAGGGAGGACTTTAATAGGGGCGGAGAAGAGGGTGGGTTATCTTTAAGCCCCTTTCTCGGCCCGCAGGTTCAGGTGTGGTCCGGGTCTCTGGGTCGGCCCCGTGGGTGCCTTGGTTCCCCCCACCTCTCTCCTGCCCTCTCTGTGGCTCTCAGTCCAGATGGTGAACAGGTGGCTGTTGGGTACCGAGCAGATGGCATTCGGATCTACAGAATTTCTTCAGGTACCCAAGTGAGGAGGGCTGGAGTCTTTGAGCCTGGAAAGAAACCCCCACCTCTGTCCCTGCCCAACTCTGGCCTCCTGTGCAAGCGGCTTATTCTCTTGTCTCTTATTCTCTAGCTTCCCAGGGGGCTCAGGGTCAAGCGCTCAATGTGGCAGTGTCCGCTCTGACCTGGCTCAGCCCTAAGCTGTTGGTGAGTGGTGCAGAAGATGGGGCCCTGCAGGGCTGGCTGCTCCAGGGGGGCTCCCTTCAGTCCCTCTGGCTCTTGTCCAGACACCGGAAGCCTGTGCTGGGACTGGCCACCTCCCAGGAACTCTTGGCCGTTGCCTCAGGTACAGTGGGCAGGGTTGTGAGTCACTGTTCCTTTTAAATATATGAACACATTTCTTCAATTCATATATATATGTGTGTGTGTGAAAATACACCTATATAACTTTTTCCCCCCAACTTTCAAAGTGCTTTTATTTACTTATTTTTTAAACTTTACTTTTAATATGGTAAAAATCACATAATGTAAAACATACCATTTCCACCATATTTGACTGTGTTCAGAGTGTTTTTAAATGTATTTATCTTGCATAATCAGTCTAGGCTGTTTTCTTCTTGTTCCCTAACCCTGATTCTTGGATGCCTTTGTAAACCCTGTAACTCTGTGAGTTTCTGCCCAGTGGGGATTTTGCCGTGTGGAGATGTCGAGGTGAAAATGCAGGATGGCCTTAGTCCTTTCTAGGTAGGAGGCTAGGTCAGAGTGACACTGGGCACTTTAGCAGAGGAGAGTGTGGAGGTGTGGTTAGAGAGAACTGCAGGGCTGGAGCTGGGTGTCCTGCCGTTCCTGTCCTGTGACCTCCCATGGGACAGACCTGTGTCTCAGGTCTCAGTGTGACTCACAGAGTCCCTCCCTTGGAGCTGTGCCTTGAGACATCATCCTCAGCCCCCAGGATTGCCTTTGTCTTTCCAGGCCTCTCTCACTTCTTCTTTTCAAGAAATCTTCCTCTCTCCCCATTTCCAATGCAGAGGACTTCACAGTGCGATTGTGGCCAAGGCAGTTGCTGATGCTGCCACAGAAGACAGAAAGCTTTCCTCGTGGCACTGAGCTCCGGGGACACGAGGGCCCTGTAAGCTGCTGCAGCTTCAGCACTGAGGGATGCAGGCTGGCCACCGGGGGCAGGGATCGGGTGAGTCTCAGGAGGATGCACCCCTGGACCCTCCTCCCCATGGACCTCCAGCCCCTTGGGGGCCCACAGCCCCTCTGGTCCTGGATTCCCTAGCGGCTTTCTTCCTACTGCTTCCTCTGGCTTTTTGCTTTCCTAAACCTCCTGTACTGGATCTGCCCACCCTCCCTCCTTTGTTATTCCTTCTTTTCTTGAAACTTCTTACCTGAGATGGCCCTGCTATTCCTACATCTGTCCTACTATCCTGATGACTTCCTCTCTTGATACCTGTATCCAGAGTCTGCTCTGCTGGGATGTGAGAACACCTAAAGCCCCTGTTCTGATTTGCTCCTTCTCTGCCTGTCACCGAGACTGGGTCACTGGCTGTGCCTGGACCAAAGACAGCCTCCTGGTGAGTGAAGGGGTTGGGATGGTATTGGGCTCAGCAGGATTCCTGGGAGAAGGAGGTCAATACTTTCTACCTCATCCTATTCCTAACGCTCATTTATAATAATATAGTATTAATATAGTTTTGAGCACTTAGTATATGTCAGACATTGGACTAAGGCCTTAGCATGTGTTGCCTCATATAGTCTTTACAACACCCTGTAAAGAAGTTACTGCTATTCTTTCTATTTCATAGACAAGGATATTGAGCTCAGATAGATTAAAGACCATTTCCAAGGTCATGTAAATGAAGAAGCTGAGCCAGTAAACTTTATGATAAGAAAGCCCATGCTCTTAACAGGAACACAGAGCTGTCTTTCTAAGGGCTTAGGATGCCCTGTTCCTGCAGGAGACGTGTATTGCTATGATTTCTTTGGTCTTAAGTGAAAAATCAGTCTCAATTTATGCACTCAGGGTTGGTAAAGCCTAGTTTCCCAACACAGAATCACTGTTGTTCTCAAAAAGAAATGAGTAACAGTTGAATAGACTTGTCATAGTCTGTCCTGCCCCTGCCTTCTAGGCACAGATCTCTCCTGGGTGTTGCAGACTTTTCACCTTTGTCAGGGTGAGACAGAGTTGTTGACTGCCATTATGTTAATAACAAGGACAGTAGCTACTATTTATTCAGTGCTCACTATGTACCAGGCAGTGTATTAAGTCCTGTATATAGATGCTTCAGCCCCATATCACTAGGTATCCTGTCCTTATCTTGGTTGAATAGATGAGAAATCTGAGGCCCAGAGAGATGAACTGGTCACCAAGTAATGAATGGTGGAACTAGGATTAGAATGCAGGACGACCATTGCTCTTAATCACAAGGCTTACTGCCCTGCATCCTATGTTATAAGCACAGAGAGATGCTGGAGGGGTGCTGGTTAAGTCTGCTTCTCCACCCTCTGGCTCTGCAGCTCTCCTGCTCCAGCGATGGTTCCGTGGCCCTGTGGGACCCAGAGTCGAGACAGCAGCTTGGTCACTTCCTGGGTCATCAGCATGCTGTGAGCGCCGTGGTGGCCGTGGTAAGAAGGCGGTGGAGAGCTCACGGGGGGTCCCTGGAAGGTTAAGGGGACTTTGGGAGGCTGGATGCACGGGGTATCTAAGCCTAAAGTCAGAAGAAGTACCAAGAGTGAGATGCGTGGGCCTGAATGAGGGCAGGGTTAGGGTATTGAGGCTGAGGCTCGGTGTGAGGGGAGGGAGAGCATGAAGACACGGTACCCTAGTGTCACGGCCTTGTGGCGGGATGGCAGCCCTGAGCCCCCTGGCCCCATTGCCGGGTTGTCCTCTTTCTTTGACAGCAGCTTCTAGGCTCTTAATGCTCAGCCCACACCTCTGTGATGGGAACCATAATTCCCACGTCCTGCTCAGTGTGACTCTTCTCTGATCCTGTTTCCCGGGGCAGGAGGAGCACGTGGTATCCGTGGGCCGAGATGGGACCTTGAAAGTGTGGGACCATCAGGGTGTGGAGATGACCAGCATCCCCGCTCACTCAGCACCCATCAGCCACTGTGTGGCTGCTCTGGAGCCCCGTGCAGGTACTGAGATATCAGCCACTTTCCGGTCCCCACTGCCTCTTCCCTCCTCCCTTTCTTCTGACTCAGCCTCTGCATCTTACCAGCCGGTCAGCCGGGGTCAGAGCTTCTGGTGGTCACTGCTGGATTGGATGGGGCCGCACGATTGTGGCATCCACTCTTGGTGAGTTCCCTGAAAGGACCGGGCTGGGGGCCGTGGGAGGGGGTAGTGGGACAGCCTCCTGTTGTGTCAACTCTTCACTCTTCTATCTCCATCCTTTTCTTCCAGGTGTTTCAAACACACACTCTGCTGGGTCACAGCGGCCCAGTCAGTGCAGCTGCTGTTTCAGAGACCTCAGGCCTCCTGCTGACCACCTCAGAGGATGGCTCCCTACGGCTCTGGCAGGTGCCCGAAGAGGCAGGTGAGTGAGGTGTGGAGAGAGGCAAGGTGTGAAAGGCGGGTGGTGTAAGTGGGACCAAGAAGTTCAAGGGTAGCCTGCTCTCTCCTCTTGTACCCCAGCAGTGGTCCAGCTCCTAATGAATCACTTCCTCTCTTCTCCAGATGACACATATAGACCTAGGAGTTCTGTAGCCATCACTGCTGTGGCCTGGGCCCCAGACGGTTCTGCAGCAGTGTCTGGGAATCAAGCTGGGGAACTGACCTTGTGGCAGGAAGCTAAGGCTGTGGTCACAGTACAGGTGAGTGGAGTAAACTTCAGTTTTATGTGAATTCTGCCCTGGTTGTGTATCTGGTGGCATGTGCTAGGGCCAGAGATTGTGTAGAAGCCTCTGTGTAGAAGGGGGTGGTGGGTGTGGACACATTAATCCTGGTTCCTCAGAAGGGTGTTCATTGGAAGGACTGATGTTGAAGCTGAAACTCCAAACCTTTGGCCACCTGATGCGAAGAGCTGACTCATTGGAAAAGACCCTGATGCTGGGAAAGACTGAGGGGAGGAGGAGAAGGGGCTGACAGAGGATAAGATGGTTGGATGGCATCACCAACTCAATGCACATGGATTTGAGTGAACTCCGGGAGTTGGTGATGGACAGGGAGGCTTGGCATGCTGTGGTTCATGGGGTCGCAAAGAGTCGGACACGACTAAGCGACTGAACTGAACTGAACTGTGTTTTCTAGGCTCCGGGCTGCATCAGTGCTCTGCTCTGGTACTCAGTACACACCTTGATTGTTGTCAGTGCTAATGAAAAAGTCAGTGAGTGGCAAGTGGAACTGCAGAAGGGTTCAACACCCAGAAATGTCAGGTGAAATGAGGCAGCTGGGTTAATGGATATGGTTAAACCTGGGATTTTGCTTAAGTCTCTCCCCTCTCTTTCTGAACTCGGTCAACAGGATATTAGTTAGTAAGCAGGGAAAAGGTCCCTGGGAAATTGTTTTCTGCTCCTCATTATGTCAATTAGAATAATAATTATCAAGTTTTTACCGTATGCTAAGTTCTGGGCCAGGCAGCATGAACCAGATTGAAAGTAATTTTTATTTAAGGGAACTCACAGTAGAGGAATATGAATATAAGTGAACTGCCAACAATATGTGGAGTAATCACTGCTGTAATAAATTATATAAAATTCCTGGGGTTGCAGAGTTTAAGAAATTGACTGTTTACAAGAGTGGCTGTTTGAGATTGGGCTTAAAGTAAGGGCAGGGAATGGTGTTTTAGGAAGAGGAGGTAGCATTAATAAAAGGCACAGGGGTGTGAGAGTACATGGTGTATTCTGAGTATGGCTAAGTCTTTGGGTTCTTGGTGCGAGTGGTGGTGGGGTATTGCGTTGAAATAATACACTGGGGCCAGGCTGTAGAGGGCACAGTGCTAAGAATTTTGAGCAGAATAATTATCTGAATTTTATTTTTTATTTTTATTTTTGATTAAAATTTATTTATTAAAAAAAATTTTTTTTACTTTACAATACTGTAGAAAGAGAACTCTAGTGGCCATGTGGAGGATGGATAGTAGTAGGGAGATACTAAAGGTAGGGCGACCACAGTTACAGATGATGTATAGTCCCAGGAAGATATAACATGGACCCTAATCTGGGCAACAGGGATGAAATGGAAAGAAAGATTTAGGCATCTGTTGAAAGTTGACTCTGTAGTGCTTATCGATCAGTTGCAGGTCAGGAGGGAAGGAAAGGACAAAAATGTTAGAGATTCCTAATTTGAGCAATTAAGGTGATACTATGATAAATACTAATATGAGAGAATCAGAAAGAAGGCAATTTGTAGGGACGGTGATACAGTTTGTTTTGTACTATACTGCTGAGTAATTCATGGGGAACTGAGGAGCCCGAGAGACGTGGACTTAAGTAGACTCTTTCTTGTCCATGCGCCTTGTTTGAGCTTCAGTCTTCACCTGAACCGAGTTCTTCAGGAGGACTTAGGTTTCCTGACAAGTGTAGGCCCGGCCCCTGATGCTCACTCCCTCATCTTGGCCAAAGCGGATTTGCAGTTGTTGCACATGAAGCCTGGTGATGAGCCTTCTGTAATCTGGTAAGACCCCAAGTGCTGTTTTCTCTTAGGCTGGAGAAAAAGGAAAAGTGGATTAGCGGTTACCCTGAGGTTGGGTCTAACTAAAACAAACACTGGGATCTTATGGAGGGGTGTTCCTGGGCTTAGCCTCTTCCTTTCTTATAAACCAGGCGAAGTTATTCAGAAGATCCTATGATGTTATCCACCCACCAGGACTATGGTGTGTTTGTCCTGCAGTCAATGAAACTTCAAGTTCTTCCTTTCTCAGTAAGTTCTGTTTGGGTGTGTGTTAAAACAACCATTTGTTCAGGACTACTATTTTAAAGTCTTGAGGCCATGACTGAGTAAAAGAGGAAGGAAGTGAAAAGCTGCTGCTGCTGCTAAGTCGTTCAGTTGTGTCCGACTCTGCGATCCCATAGATGGAAGCCAACCAGGCTCATCCATCCCTGAGATTCTCCAGGCAAGAGTACTGGAGTGGGCTGCCATTTCTTTCTCCAATGCATGAAAGTGAAAAGTCAAAGTGAAGTCGTTCAGCCTTGTCCGACTCTTAGCGACCCCATGGACTGCAGCCTACCAGGCTCTGCTGCCCATGGGATTTTCCAGGCAAGAGTACTGGAGTGGGGTGCCCATTGCCTTTTCAGTTGGTTCCAAATCCCCTTCTCTTCCTTCAACTGGAACTGTACTTAAGAGCGTTTTATATTGGGTTTCCTTGTAAGATTTCACTGATACAAAAGAGGATTCTATTGTTTAAAAGAATCGTGGGTAATCATAAACCTAGGTGGGGTGTTCAGTAGCTCAGCCGTATCTGACTCTTTGAGACTCCATGGACTGTAGCCCACCAAGCTCCTCTGTCCATGGAATTTTTCTAGCAAGAATACTGGAGCTGGTTGCTGTTTCCTCCTCCAGAGGATCTTCCTGACCCAGGGATCAAACCTGCATTGGCAGTTGGATTCCTTACCACTGCGCCACCTGGGAAGCCCCTATACTACACTTTATCTTAGCCAAAAGGCTGAGAAGTGATCAACCTAGGCATTTTCTTAATTGCATTATCTTTATGTCTCTTGTCTTGTCACTATGGGTAGTAGTCTGGAACAATACAGACATATCTCATAGACATTATACCAGGTGAAAGAAGCCAGACACAAAAGAGTACATATTATATAATTTCACTTAAATGAAGTTCAAGAACAAGCCAAACTAATTGATAGTGACAGAAGTCAGAATATTGTTGACTCTGGGGGTGGTGATAGGGTAAGGGGCACGGAGGCAACTTTCCAGGGTGGTGGAATGTACTATGGCTTGATTTGGGCAGTAATTACATGGATGGATACATGTGTAAAATTTTATCAAGATGTCCATTTAAGATTTGTGTACTTTACTGTATCACAGATAAAATTTTGAAAAGTCTTGACCAGCTCAGAGCAGAAGAGTTTTGTCTGGGAAGCAGTGATACAAGTAGGCTAAACAAAATGCTCTGTTCTTTCACAGGGGCAAAAGGAATTAGGAGAGTTTGAAGAGTGCCTGGAATTTGATCTGAATTTAGAGAATCCCAGTAATACCCTCATATCAGTAACCCAGGCCAAACCTGGATCTGGTGAGTGGTGTTGGGAGGGCCCAAGGAATCCAGAGATGGCCTTGGGGAGGATGGTGGATTCTTCAAAGTCTAAGACCTGGCTCAAACTCTGCCTTTGAAATGGCAGAGTCCTCATTTTTGTGTG
The DNA here is from genome assembly GCF_014754425.2 of Oryx dammah. Lineage (NCBI taxonomy): Eukaryota > Metazoa > Chordata > Mammalia > Artiodactyla > Bovidae > Oryx > Oryx dammah. Next base: position 75,572,951 of record NW_024070210.1, on the reverse strand, counting down.
CCAGCTCTGATGGGATGCTGTGGAACCTAGCCAGATGCACCGATGAAGGAGAATGGATCACAGATAATATCTGGCAGAAAAAAGCAGAAAGGCCTGCAACTCAAACTTCAGAGACAGAGTCATGTGTATGTACTGACACCTACAGCTGGTCAACAGTCACAGAGCTAAAGACGCAGCAACGTAGAAAGGTGAGTTTGAGGGAAAGGTCACAAGATATTGGGGAGGAGGCTCTAGATCTGACCCAGCAAACTTCACTGCTCCCTTGCCTGAGAAGGGTCCTTCTAGAACTCACCACACCTCTTCCTTTTCCTCTCTAAGATTCACTCAGGCCCTGTCACAGCCCTCCATGTGCTGCCTGAGTTGCTGGTAACAGCTTCAAAGGACAGAGATGTTAAACTGTGGGAGAGACCCAGTATGCAGCTGGTAAGTGTGTGTGTGTGTGTGTGTGTGTGTGTGTGTAAGGAGGACAAAAGGGATGTCAGAGACCAAACTTGGGGTAAGGAAAGACAGAAGATCAAAACTGTTTTCTTCTCTCCTTCTTGCAATAATGTGTAACTAACTTGTTTCTAAATAAAAGTCATTGGTGTGGGCGACAAATAAGTTAGTAAGGAGGCCCTAGGCTTGTAGCCCTCATCTCCTGTTTTTGTTCCATTGTAGCTGGGCCTGTTCCGATGTGAAGGGGCAGTGAGCTGCCTGGAGCCTTGGCTGGGTCCTGACTCTACCCTGCAACTCGCAGTGGGAGACACACAGGGCAATGTCTACTTCCTCTCCTGGGAATGAAGATCACTACTCAGGGCAAGGAGACTGCTCGTGCTAGAGAGGCAAAGCCTGAAGACACCATTGGCTACTTTCATGATACAGTTATATAAATAAAGGGACAGAACATCTCAGAGTATAGTTCTGTCTGTGTTCTCATGTGGATTTGGACCAAGAGGGAAGAATATGGATGTCCTTATGTTTCTTTTCTGAATTAACATTAATCCTTACTAGAACTGTAAGAAAGTGGAGCAGATCTTTGGTAGACATTCTTTGAAATTAGGCTTTAGAATTCTTGTGTCATTTGCTGGCCCCAGAACCCTAAGGGATGACTCCTCCCAGGAGAAGGTATGAAAATGATGTTGACGAGCACTTAGTGTGAACAGATATCTGAAGACCTCTCACTTGTTCAAAGAGGAAGAGAAGGAAGAATGAGTCAGTTGTCTCCTGTCTGGGGCACTGGGAAAGAACTAGGATTGAACCAGGACATCACTAGGTTCTTCTCACAGAAATAGCCTGTCTACTCAGAGCCAACGGCCCAGGTGAAAGGTGAGAAGCCAGGATACCGAGAGCAGGGGGAGTCTTCTGGCTTTCTCAGACACTAACGAACCAGCGGCAGCCACTTGGCCTGCAAGCATTAGTCAGTATAGTAATTTGCCTTCTCGGAAGAGATCACAAAAGGGTTATCTTTCAAACTGCACAAAGATTAAAATGAGTTGAAAGATGAAACAGTGCACACACACGGGCTAGCTGCGGACTGTGACCCTCTTAAGTAAAAGTTCTCCAACCTTATATTCTTACCATCTATTTTATGGGTGAGGAAGTTACCTGAGGCCCTTTCTTTCCAAGGGTTAAGAAAGGGTTTAGGGTCTTCTGTGTCCAAGAATTTGAGGACTTGTATATGATAAGCTAGTGCTATTACAGGATTTTATCCTGGGTTTGTAGGGTTCTTCCAGAGAAATACCACTGCACTCTGATGTAGAGTTTTCAGGATTTAGGGATTCGAGGGGTACTCAGTTTTGTTCTTACTTTGCTCTGAAATCACCTGAAGAGTTTTATCTTATTTTTATCAATGCCTCGTATTCATCCTCAACCTGAGGATAAAGACATGAGGAATGCCAACAGCTGATGTCTTAATTATAGGCCATGCTTCTGTCACTTCTCATGAGCCTCATGCAAGGGCTCTAAATATGCCTTGTAGACCAACTGTTCCACTTGTACCTTGTGACTAGAAGTCCAAGTTAAGGTAATTTGAAACCTATGATTCGTAATACTACCCAGAAATGCTACAGAGAACCATGGTACAGCACCATCCAGAAAGTCGATGGTTTCATTTGCCTTTTGTTCCCCTGAAAGCATGGGCCAAGGACAGGAGAAAGCCCTAGATGTCTGTCTTCTGAGTTCTAAAAATTCTATCAAAGTGCCCCAGCTGAATCTGGAGGTGTGGGGCTGGAGAAAGTAAAGTCTACTTGCTCATTTAAGACTCAGGCTTTGTTGGCCAGGTCCATGTGAGGGGTGTGTTCTTTCTTGAAGATACACAGTGAGGCCAAAGTATAATTGCTGTGAGTGAAGATAAGAAGAGATTCTAGTTAACAGTAAATATGTACCCAAGGGAGTTGAAAGGAAAATCAGCTTAGGTTTTACACTGAATATTTTAAAAATAATTAAAGAGGACATTAAAAAATTATTATAATATATTTTGGCCTTGTGGGACCTTAGTTTCCTGACCAGGGATTGAACTTGGGCTCCCTGCAGTGAAAAGCCAGAGTCTCAACCACTGGACCACCAGGGAAGTCCTCACATTAAATATTTTCTGGGTTCTTATCACTAAACAGAATTTCAGGATTGTGATGAGTTGCAATTAGTCACTGGATTGTAGGACAGTAGCACATTGGAAGAGTCTCTTCTCCTGCGTGTGTGCTGTCACTTCGGTCATGTCTGACCCCATGGACTGTAGCCTGCCAGGCTCCCCTGTCCATGGGATTTCCCAGGCAAGATTATTAGTATATATTTAATGTCAGATGAAACCTGGACTCCATTCTTCAGTTAAAAATAATATATATGGGGAACTGATAGCATTTTACTAAAAAAGGAAAAAACCACTTGTCAGCGCTAAATCTTCTACCTGGAAATGAAACATTGCTTCCACTCATATTTTATATACATGAGCAAAGCAAGTCACATGGCTCTACCAAATGTCAAAGGGGAGGGAAATATTATCCTACCATGAACCTGGGAGGAGAACTGGGAACCAGATACACAGTTATCCCCCAAAGAACCCGTGTTGATGCTTTTTCCAGTAGAATGGCTTTTAGTCTTTAAAAAAAGATCATTTAAGATTTACAGAGAATCTTCTCACATACCCTTCTTCACTCAGCTTCCTCTGTTAGCATCTTATATAACCAAGAAATTAACGTTGATATATTATTAATTTGGATACAGATTTGGATTTTTCCACTAATACCATTATTTTGTTCCGGGGTCCAATCCAGAATACCACATTGCATTTAGTCATCATGGCTCCTTAATCTAATCCTGCAACTGTGCCACTTTCTCAGACTTCCCATAATCTTGACACTTTTGGAGAGTTCTGGTCAGGTGTTTTGTAGAATTTCTGTTTTGCTTTGCTGTTTTCTCATGAAAAGATTAAAATTATGAATTTAAGGGGAGAATACAAGAGATGATATGCCCTTCTTGTTCAGTTCAGTTCAGTTCAGTTCAGTCGCTCAGTCGTGTCCGACTCTTTGCGACCCATGAACTGCAGCATGCCAGGCCTCCCTGTTAATCACCATCTCCCGGAGTTCACTCAGGCTCACGTCCATCGAGTTGTATCATATCAAAAGCAATCATATCAACATGATTTATTACTAGTGATGTTAACCTTGATCATTTTTAAAGCTGAGGTGATATTTGCCAGGTTTTTCTTACTGTACCATTTTCATCTGTTTGTTAGAAGCAAGTCATTAAGTCTAGCTCACACTCAAGGGGAAGGGGACTAAACCACTAAGAGGGAGATGTATTAGAGAATATGTGATAATTGCCACAAAATGAAGACATTTTGAGGTAAGTTTTAGACTATGTAAATATCCTGTTTCACTGACTGTTTAATATTCATTCATGAGCGATTATTACTGTGATTTTCTAGTGATGATTTTCTAGTTCTCCCTTCTGTATTAACTGAAATTCTTCTGAAAGAAATATTTATGCCTTCTTCCCTACTTATTTATATGCTGGTTGAGTCATTCACATATCAGTCTGGACTCATGAATACCTAGGGGGACCTGCTGTATTTTATTACTCAAACACCATAGTATGTATATATCAGTGCAACTTTTTCTGGCCACTATTTATAAAAGAAAAATATAGATCACAGAAATTCAGCACAGCATTTTTGAGGTATAATTCATTTTCACCCCCTTAAAGTGTGCAATTCAATGTTTTCTAGTATATTCCAACACTGCAACTATCACCACTAATTCCAGAACATTTTCATCACCCCCCAAAAGAAACACTGTACCCATTAGCAATCACTCCCCTTTCACTCCTTCCTTCAGCTATTGGCGATTGCTCATCTACTTCTTATATTTATGGATTTGCCTATTCAAGACATTTCATATAAATGGAATCATACAGTGGCCTTTTATGTAGCTTCTTTCATTTAGCATGTTTTCAGGGTTCACCCATTTTGTAGCATATATCAATACTTTATTCCATTTTATAGTAATAGTAAAATACAACAAATAACACAATAATATTCCATTGTATAGATAAACCATACGGTGTTCAACCACTCATCAATGGATAGACATTCTGGTTATTTCCACTTTTTGGCTATTACTATGTTGCTATCAACAGTCATGTGCAAGTTTCTGTATAAATGTTTCTTTTTAATTCTTAGTTATATACTCAGGATTGGAAATAGTAGATCACATGGTAACTATATGTTTAACTATTTGAGGAACTGCCAAAATATTCTCCAAAGCAGCTGTGCTATTTTACATTCTCACCAGTAACATGTGAGGACTCTAATTGGTGTACATCTTCACCACTGCTTGTTAGTGTTGGTCATTTTTATTGTAGCCCTTCTAGTGTTTGTCAAGTGGTATCTCATGGTTTTGTTTCCTTAATGTTTAATAATGTTGAGCATCTTTTCAAGTGTGTGTTATTGGGCATTTGTTGTTTCTTCTTTGGAGAAATTTCTCTTCACATTCTGATTTTTAACTGAGTTATCTTTTTATTGCTGAATTTTAATTTTTTATATATTCTGGATACTAGATCCTCATCAGATTATGACTTGCCAATATTTTCTCCTATTTTTGGTTGTCGTTTCACTTTCTTGACACTGTCCTGTGATTAACAAAAGCTTCAACTCTGGGAGGAAACAGTATGTCAGAATCAAGAGACCTATGATAATATAAATCATAGAAGAGACACATATTCCTAGAAATGATATTTGTTATCTATTGATAAAATTTTCAAATTTTGTGAAGACTATTATTTTCTTTGGTTAGGTGCTGTTGATGTCCTATCTTCAGAAACTATTGCCTAGTCCAAGGTCACAAGATTTCCACCTGTGTTTTCTTAAAGAGAGAATACACTTAACCAGTTCCTTTTTTATGGCTTTTTGTATATAACAATTCTGCAGTAACATCATCTATGTAAATATGTGTATCTGTAATTTAGGTCAAAGGGTGTGTATATTTAAAATTTTTGATAGATATTGGTAATCTGGTCTCTAAAAAGTTACAAGCTATGTTTTCATTTAAATAACCGTCACTGTTACCGGAAGTATGTTAGATGTGTGTGTTTATCTGTGTTGCATGTGCTTACAAATAGTTACGAAGCCTTTGGACTTGACTTTGGTACTTCTTAGATGGGAGGTACATCAAAATCATTCTACTTCTCTCTCTTGCTCCCTGAGATCTATTTAGGCTTAGTGACAGTGCCCCAGATACTTCCCAAATTTTGGACATCTGCTGAGATCTAGGATGCCAAGTGGTGGGAGACCGGGTCTGCACATGGTAAATGGGAAAAAGGCAAGTGAGAAGATTTGCATGGGAAACAAGTCAGCCTTTGCTGCCTCTACCCTTCCTATAATATTACCCAACAAACTCTAGTTTGCAGAAAAACTGTTAAATGAGGAAAAGCTTTAATCTCCATTTGTCTCCCTCATTGCACAGAGGAGGCTATTCTGTGAAAGAACAGAATCCTGAGTAACCTGCAGCTAGCTGCAGGATATGTAGAGAAGCTATACTTTCTGTCTACTAACATCAGAAGAAACATGTGCTTGCAGAAGTAAAGCCCCAAGAAGCCAGTGATAGACTTGTACTATCTTTATTACAGAAAATATGAGAAAAATCAAAAGTACAACATTGCCTGTTTCTTGCTTGAAGGTCATATCTTCTCTGGTTTATCATATTTTAATATCAACAGTCACCACAGCTGCAGGAAATTAAACTGAACCTTTAGAAGGTATCGCATACGGACCTGGTTGGGGTTATAGACGATGAATTCATTGTAGTTGAGGGTGTAACCCTCCGGATTCAGAATTCCTGTGTCACTTGCTGGTCCTAATGGCACTGTACTCCCATTCCTGCCAAATGGAGGACAGTGTGTGAACATTTGCCTCTGGTTCAAAAGCTGGAACAGAGAAAGTGGAGGCTTATCTGGCCAAAAGGAGTTTTCTGGCCCTCCAGCCTCCGAGTACTTACAAGGTGATGGCACACGCAGGACTGGGAGCCATCTTGCCTAGCCCCTTGGTGCTGTGTTTGCCTTGAAGTAATTCTTCTGCCTCTGGATTGGCTCCGAGTAGCTCATTACACTGACCCAGAGCTACCTGCAAAGCGAAACATCTTTAAGTGACCACATCCTCTAAAGCCAAACGGAAAAACCCATCAGTATTTTCTTCTCCTATTCCAGCAGAAGAACTGAACACAATGCAAACTGTGTTTGGCTTCCCTCTCAAGTTCTCCCAGACGAACCTCTTGGTTCTGTGGTCAGTCCTTTTTCTGGAAAAATAGGAACTAATAATTAACTAGAGATCATAGATGTGTTCCTGCCTTACCTCTGATAAGAGCAGCAGCCCAATATCCTTTAGGCGAGTGGCAAAGCAGTAATTGGCACTCTTGGAAGACATGTCAGCAAAGTAGATTCCTTTTCCGAACTGAAATATATAAATAAACAACAAGGTCAACTGCCTAACCCAGTGTGTTACAAGAAAGGCTCACGGCTCTACCCTGTGTTCTGGTATCTTAAACACAATAAAGCCCTTTTCCATTTCCTCTCCCAATTCTCTTCCAAGAGGAGGCAGAAGCATCCATAAATCTGTTTTCTGGGGGGAAGGTGAGATATCTTTAGGAATTTAAGAAAGGAGGGTCACAGTAAATGCCAGGGTTATGAGTGAGCTGGTTTAATTCTCAGGAATGTCACCACTTAATCCTAATCTAGAAGAAAAAAAGGGTTCCAATTTCTACTCACCATGTAGCCTGTGATGGGAGCCTCAGGTGGGGCGATTCGAAGCCCATGGCTTAGGATTCCTACCCAGTTACTCAGCCTGGAGCCGTGCCAGAGCAGCATCCTAAGGAAAAGCCAGCATTACTGTACTCTCTCTTGCTCTCCTACAGACACAGGCCATAGGCATCAAAAAGCCAACAGCTGTCTGGGTTATCTTTCTTTATGAGTTCCCTAACTGCACTTCAGGCAAGGGACTGTCTTCCCAAACCCAAAGTTAAACGGAGACCTGTTATGAAGGTCCTCTCTGAAGGCTTCTTTTTCACCCTCCTTCTCAACTTCAAAGACATCCAGCAAGGTCATGGTATAGTCACTGTGCGTGGGAGCATGCGTAGACTGTAGGTACTGGGAAATCACCTGTGAAAAAGAATGAAAGATAAGGTTGACGTGGACTCTATAAGAGACCAGGCTGAACCGAAGAACCTTGAGCTTCTCGTATAAATTGGCCTAAGTGGTCTCACAAGGGCAGCCAGAAAGAGTCTTACCTTCCTAATTCTTAGTAAATAGAAATTCTGCCCTAAAGTTTTCTCTTAACCAGATGCAGTCAGAGAACAGTGGCATGGGGAGGGTGGATCTTAATGGTAAAAATAAATGATCATTTTTCTTACTTTGAACTCATAACTCTCATGGTCTAAAGGGTGCAAGGCACACTTTAGCTTTCTATAGTGTTGGTCCAATGGGTGTTCTGGGCTTTGCAGTTCTGTCTTCACCAGCTTAATTGCAATTTCAATGTCTCCCAAAGCCTGACAAGATGAGACAGAGAATCAATGTGGGAGAAACCTGGGACAAGGGATTTAATACTTCCCAATCTACACGTATCTCACCTCCAGTAGTTGTACTTTATCTGACAGTTCTTTCTCTGTCCGGATTAATGGAGGGGTACGGAGTCTAAGGGCAGAGATATAGCCAATAATTAATTCTCTGAGGTGTGGCCAAAAGGCATATGACCAAAACACAGATAAATATAGGTCTTTTAGAAAACAGGTATAAGAACAGCAGTTTTCCATTTGAAAGAGATCTGTATGAGATTTTTAGCTTTCAAATACATGAAGAGATATTATGTATATATTCTGAGTAGGATAAAACAAACTACATAGACTTTGACCTGTGACATGTACCAACATCAATAAGGAACAGTTTGGATGAAGTCCTATCTAGAAATACACAGGTAGAAATGTACCTGTTGACCACTCAGGGTTATCTCTAGGTCACAGGCCTCTATAAAGCAACAGAGGAATAAAATTAAGTAAGCTACAGAATGCAGAACCAACGAAGATAAAATATATTTTATAAACCTAATATCATTTGAGTTCACAGAAATGTTGGTGTGTTAGTCACCTTACAGACCTGGGTGATATGCCTGAAGGTGTTTTACATGCTGGTTGGATGGCTAGACCCACCCTCCCTAGAGTTGGTAACTTCCGCTTGGTCAGAGAATACGGCTGTAGATCAAGGCAGGAGATTGCATCCCATACTCGTAAATTGATTAAACAGGTTATTTATAAATTATGTTGGCTCTGTATCTATTCAAGATGATCATTTCCTTGGAAATGACAAATTAAAAAGATGGTAGTTCCTGCTGAGTGACGTAGGGGATGTTGTTGGGCAGAATACCAAAGTGAAGTAACAGCACAGGGAATACCCAAAGTCATGTGGGATTCGGGTGTAGAATTCATTGCATGCTTCGATGAGAGCTCGTCCATGCTGGCCAGCCCGAATACAATCCTCAATCTTCTTAAGAGACTGGTAACCTGCCTTGATTTGTGCCACCGTCAGCTTCCCTGCAGACCCAGAGAGAGATCAGACTCCACAATTACAGGTCCATCCTGGAAACTGTATTTATGACCCTGCCCAACAAAGATTCTCACCTTTCAACTTTCAAAATTGCTCTCCTCCCCACCATACAACTTCTCACCCCAATTCTCTCTTCCTTTACTCAGTAATATCAGCAAGCTTTAAATCATGATGGTGATAAAATATCCTGTTAAATGAACTAGGAATATGGAGTGACCATGTAGGATAGAATCTGAAGCCCTACCAAGTGGAGCTTTCTTGGTATCATATTTCATTTCTACCATCATCTCTTCCATGGCCTGGACATTACAGATCAACTTTATCAGCTCCTGTACACGAAGATCTAGCTGTGACTCTAGTTTCAAGGGGGATTTAAGAGATTCCTCTTTCTTTGCTTCCTCTTCATTCTGTAGCTCAAAAGAAAAAAAAAAAGGAAAAAAATCATAGAATCTGAAAAGATTTATTATATGTTCCTTGCAAGGACTGGCTATACAATATTCCTGGCAGATGAACACCAGCTTTTACTTGGTGCACTGGGATGACCCAGAGAGATGATATGGGGAGGGTGGTGGGAGGGGGGTTCAGGATTGGGAACTCATGTACACCCGTGGCGGATTCATGTCAATGTATGGCAACACCAATACAATATTGTAAAGTAAAAAAAAAAATATATATATATATATATACATATATATATGTATATATATATATATAAAAGCTAATGATTAGCTTAAAAAAAAAAAAAGAAAGTAGGCCCATCCCATTATAAACCTAGTTAGAATACTCAGTGTGACTTCCACCTTCTAGTCTTACTTCTGCTTCCCGTAGTTAAACACTCAGAATACATCTACAAGATCCTCCTAATATGATGACATTAAGTTTGTAAAGACAGCTCAGTTGAGTTCAGTTCAGTCGCTCAGTTGTGTCCGACTCTTTGCGACCCCATGAATTGCAGCACGCCAGGCCTCCCTGTCCATCACCAACTCCCGGAGTTCACTCAGATTCAAGTCCATCAAGTCAGTGATGCCATCCAGCCATCTCATCCTCTGTCGTCCCCTTCTGTTCCTGCCCTCAATCCCTCCCAGCATCAGAGTCTTTTCCAATGAGTCAACTCTTCCCATGAGGTGGCTGAAGTACTGGAGTTTCAGCTTTAGCATCATTCCTTCCAAAGAAATCCCAGGGCTGATCTCCTTTCAGAATGGACTGGTTGGATCTCCTTGCAGTCCAAGGGACTCTCAAGTCTTCTCCAACACCACAGTTCAAAAGCATCAATTCTTCGGTGCTCAGCCTTCTTCATAGTCCAACTCTCACATCCATACATGACTATTGGAAAAACCATAGCCTTGACTAGACGGACCTTAGTCGGCAAAGTAATGTCTCTGCTTTTGAATATGCTATCTAGGTTGGTCATAACTTTTCTTCCAAGGAGTAAGTGTCTTTTAATTTCATGGCTGCAGTCACCATCTACAGTGATTTTGGGGCCCAAAAAATAAAGTCTGACACTGTTTCCCCATCTATTTCCCATGAAGTGATGGGACCGGATGCCATGATCTTTGTTTTCTGAATGTTGAGCTTTAAGCCAACTTTTTTACTCTCCTCTTTCACTTTCATCAAGAGGCTTTTTAATTTCTCTTCACTTCTCAAATCTCACCTTAAAAAGATTGGTTTTTCCATTTTTCCAATTTGAAAAATTTGTAACAGTTTTCAGGAAAGATCCTTTTAGGAAAGCATCTTGGTTGTACCTCAGCATTCAAAATTAAAATAAACAAAAAACAAAGCTTTTTTTTGTTTGTTTTAGGACCTAAGATTCTATAAGGACTTTAGTAAATAATAGAGACTAGGACCTCATCCAAGCCACTCTACTAGACTTCACTCTGGTTAAGAGGAAAGGGTTTTCCCTAAACATACAGAGTTTACCTGTGTGCTGCTAGCATAGTCCATCTGTAGCATATCATATTTTCCAGGCATCTTCTCAAACTTCTCACGGTCCTCCCAATTATTTTTTGTTTTGTCAAGGAATCTGTAGAGTTCAAGTTGATGAGACAATCTTACAAATAAGCGTCTACTACTAGGGATGGGCTTTTTCCTAAGAATTTCTCTAAAACTTTTTTATTTCTTACACCATCAATATTCCATAAATCTGGATTCTAAATTAGGACCCTGAATCGACAGAAAAGCTCTAGAGAAAAAGGGAACAAAAAGTGGTAGAAAAGGTCGTTGAACTTTTCCTAAAGGTTCCAATCATCACTAAAGTCATTGAGATTTAAGACAAAATATTACTATCCAATCCTTTTCTCTTAAAGAAACATTCCCAGGGACTCCAGAAACTTTTTCATGAATCCCATGGACGGAGGAGTCTGCTAGGCTGCAGTCCATGGGGTCACGATGAATCGGACATGACTGAGTGACTTCACTTTCACTTTTCACTTTCATGCATTGGAGAAGGAAATGGCAACTCACTCCAGTGTTCTTGCCTGGCGAATCCCAGGGATGGGGGAGCCTGGTGGGCTGCCGTCTCTGGGGTCACACAGAGTCAGACACGACTGAAGCGACTTAGCAGCAGCAGCAGTAAAACAATTAAAAAATTTTTCATTTATTTACTTGGCTGTGCTGGGTTGCTGCATGTGGGACCTTTAGTTTTGGCATGTGAACTCTTGGTTGTGGCCTGTGGGATCTCGTTCCCTGACCAGGGATCAAACTAGGGCGCCCTGCACTGGGAGTATGGAGTCGTAGCCACTGGACCACCAAGGAAGGCCCATACGTTTTAAAATCGGAGCTGAATAGTCTTATCTCATTCTCCCCAAATTTCCTAAATTGTTGGTCATGTGCTGAATATGTTAGCTTCTGATTTTAGTCAATTTCTGGTTCCAAGTGATTTAATCACCATCTAAAGATCAGTTTGGTGTTCCAGTGGAAAGATCTTACAGTGGAAAGACATTATCATTTAAGTCAACTCACACTTATTATGAAATTCCTAAAGACGATATATTCAAGAAGATGAAAAATATTATTTTGTAACTCATTTCTTAGCACTCACTTCTTTTGAAAGATTTCCTTGGCCTTGTTGAGGTCCCTGGAACAAGCCACCAAGCTGTGCTGCCCTGTCTTCCCAACTGCAAAGTAAATGCCACATGTAAGGTGGTTCCCTGCCCCCTCAACCCAAGAAGAGTTCTCTGATAGTAACAAGCCAGATCTCTAAGGTCTCTCCACTTAGCATCTGACAAACGGGCAAGAAGGAAAGAAGGAAAAGATGAAAGAGCTTAGGGAACCGACCCCGTTGCCTCTGGCAGCACTTGCAGCCCAATCGCAGCAGAGTTCTCAGCCTTAACAGGGTGCTCTTAGTTTTTCCAGTGCTAATGAGGATGCCTGCCATGCCCCAATTTCGGGCAGCACAATTTGATTCCTAAGCCCCTCTCAGGTTATAGAAACTCCACTACACCAACTGAATCCCAGAGAAACCTTCGGCTACTCACTAAACTGCTTCTGGCTTTCTAAATAACAACTCAGAAAATCCATAATAAAAGCAATTACCTCGGCCCCATCTCATCCAAACACTGAAGTTTCTCTGGGCATCATCTTCTAACAGCTGAATCAGGTAATACTTGTTGTTGTTGAACTGGAGATTGGTCTATGGTATGAGAAATATGAACATAAAAGGACAGGTTTGCAAATGGAAGCCACATAAACCAATGACTCTTGGTCAAAGGTTACAGTAATTGCCATGAGGAAAGGACAGCAAGGGACAAGAAAATCAGGTTCAGTTAAGATTAAGGATATGATAAAAGAAGAAAAGGGTTTCTATATTATACTTTGAATTCCTAGGAATTAAAGGCTGGAAGCTTTCTAAAACCTCTGCTGCTGCTGCTAAGTCGCTTCAGTCATGTCCGACTCTGTGCGACCCCATAGACAGAAGCCCACCAGATTCCCCCATCCCTGGGATTCTCCAGGCAAGAACACTGGAGTGGGTTGCCATTTCCTTCTCCAATGCATCAAAGTGAAAAGTGAAAGGGAAGTCGCTCAGTCGTGTCCGACTCTTCGTGACCCCATGGACTGCAGCCTACCAGGCTCCTCCGTCCATGGAATTTTCCAGGCAAGAGTACTGGAGTGGGGTGCCATCACCTTCTCCGGCCTAAAACCTCTACCCAACCTCAAATATCCTATATTGATTGGCTCCTTCCGTTTCTTCCTGCCTCACCTCCCTCCATAGATATTACAGAGGCTGTATGTGTTTTTCAGCTCCCAATCCACTTGCAGTCATTATTTTCCAAATGAAAACAATTTTGATGCCCCTAAGATCTGTAACCATTATGCTTGTTTGTTTGGACAACTTATTCTTTAGCAGTACTATTTACAGGTTTGGCTTGTCACCTGAAACAATCTGACCACGAGCTGAGAGTAGGACAATGTTAGGAGGGGACAAAGGACAGGCAGAAACCAGTGCCACGCCTACCCCATACCTAACATGAGCAGGAGACATTCAGAGAAGACATGACCAGTGTCTAAAAAGGTCTCCTGTGAGTAACCTACTCCAGTGAAGAGAGGGGGCAGTCCATGACGGGGAACGGGAGCTTGGGCTATACAGCCGGGTCCTGGTTACCCAGTCACTCTGCTTTGTTAAGCCTGTTACTTGTTCTACCTCTTGCCTGCTCACATTATAAATTCGCTGAATGGAAGAACAAAAAGGCCTTAAGACCTTTTCTATCTGCTCATGATAGTTTAGGAAAAAAAATGGTAACAGGAATTCAATGTAGCTGTTAGAAGTATATATGATAGATCAATAAATTCAAATATGAAGACATAGTCAGGAAATACCAAGCATGTATCTATCCAAAACAACAAAAATAAGCAAAGAGGAAAAGACAGAGAAGAAAAAAAATGGAGGTCAGTGGCATGATGAAGAAAAAAATGCTCCCTTCATCTCTCCCCTTCAGTCTATGAAAGTAAAAAATCCACAGCTCAGCAAAGGTGCCCACACACCAGAAAACTGCACACATCTGTACATCTAAAGGCGGGTGGACGGGAACAGAGGAGGTGGAACCAGGGGAGGAGTGGAGGCGCTGCCTGCAATCCCGTCCCGCCAGGGAACCCGGCAGCAGCAGGTGACGCGGTGCACACAACTCTGGCCTCTTGGCTGCAGTGGCACCAGTGATGGGAGCCATGGAGGGCCCATGACTGGCTCCTTCACCTTCACCCTCCCTGGCAGCTCCTGGCTGAAAGCAGCAACACCAGAGATCCCAGAGGCACTGGTGAGGCAATCTGGCTTCTCGCTCCCCTTCCTCCTGAGGTGGAGCCTATGACTTAGGAGATTCCAGATGCATGGAAGCTCCTACCACCCTGGTGCTCCAGGCGGTGATGCCAGTGACAGTAGCAGCAGCGAAGCACCAACAGCCTTGGAGGCACAACTGTGATAAGGCGGGCACCAGGTGATCCCTCTGACAGAGGTGGCAGAGGGTGGAAAGTGCTCTCAAATATAACTAGGGGCAGATCAGATAAGAGAAACCAAAAACTTGTGCTAGAGCGCCACCTACTGGAAAACAAAGGAAAGCTCTCTAATTTCTAACCTATTGAATCCTTAAAAATTAAGATTTAAAAAAAAGCTTTACCTAAAGAACAAAGGTGTTCATTACTTCAAATGCACTGGCAGAAGAACACCTCATCAAACACTAGGAATAGTTACAGTGTATCGCGAAAATAAAATGACAATTTTCCAGAAACGAAACAAAGTCACGGGATATTGTGATCTAAAGATACAGAATACGAAATAGCTGTCATGAAGAAACTCAGTGAGCTACAAGAAAACGCAGAAAGGCAGTTTAGTGAGTTCATTAATGACCAGAAGGAATGCTTTACTGAAGAGATTAAAACTCTGTAAAAAACCAAGCAGAAATTTTGGAGCTGAAGAACTCAATAAACAAGACAATGTGTTAGAAAGCACTGGAAACAGGGAAGACCATATAAAAGACAGAATAAGTGAGCTCAAATACAGAAATCTAGAAAAGACACAGGTAGATTAGGAAAGAGAATTAAGATGTAAAAAAAGAAAGAGGAAATTCTATAAGAACTATCTGACTCTTTTAAGAAGGGTGACATTAGTTAATGGTATTTCAGAAGAAGAAGAGAGGGAGAAGGGAGCAGAGAGTTTATCTAAAGAAATAATAGCTGAGAACTTCCCAAACCTAGAGAAGAAAACTGGTGTACCACTCTATGAAGCTACCAGAATACCTAATTGCCTCAATACAAAAAAATCTTCTCCAGGACACGTTATATTAAAACTGTCAAAAGTCAATGATAAAATAGGAATTTTAAAGACTGCCAGGGGAAAAAAAAAAGGATGCTCACCTACAAAGAAATCCCCATTAGGCTATATGCAGATCTCTCAGAAGAAACTCTACAGGTCAAGAATGACTGGAATGACACTCAAAATACTGACAGATAAAAGCTATCAGCCAAGAATACTCTATCCACCAAAGTCATCATTGAGAGATGAAGGAGAAAAAAAGCTTTCCCAGACAAAAGTTGAGAGAGTTTATCACCACTACACCTGCCTTACAAGAAATGTTGAAAGGAGCTCTTCTATCTGTAACAAAAGAGCAAAAGTACACAAATCTTTGAGTAAGGTGATAAACAGAATCAGAAAACTGCAACCTTATCGCAATAGATTTTAAACAGTTTATTATAGCATAAAGGTTAAAGGGGAAAAAAAAAAACAGAAAAAACAACTATAACTACTTCAATTTGGTAAGAAACTCACAACATAATGATGTCTGGCAGAAATAAACAAAATTATGTAAAGCAATTATCCTTCACTTAAAAAAAAAAAGAAACTCACAACATAAAAAGGAATAATTTGAGACAAAAACATAGAAGGGGAAGAGGATGGAACCTGTATACTCAAATGAAGGTAAGATGGTGTCAGCAGAAAAAGGACTATTTTATCTAAGAGATGTTTATACAAACCTCATGGTAACCACAAAACATAATTTAGAGCAGAGATACTAAACAGTAAAAAAAAAAAAAAAAAAGGAAACTGAGAAAAATGTCACAGAAAACCACCAAACCAAGCTGGAAAATAGAAACACAAGGAAAAAGAAAAAATGGCGATATCAAACAACCAGAAAACAAAAGATGAAATGGCAACAATAAGTCTTCATTTATCAATAATCATCCTAAATGTAAATGGTTCACCAATCAAAAGACACAGAGTGGCTGGATGGATTAATAAATAAGATCTAACTATATGCTGCCTCCAGGTGACTTACCTTAGCCCTAAAGAAAAACATAGGCTCAGAGTGAAGGGATGAAAGATGATACTCCAAGCAAATGGCAGCCAAAAGAAAGTGAGTGTAATTAACACTCCTTTTAAACAAAGTGAAAGCGAAAGGTGCTCGGTCGAGTCCGACTCTTTGTCACCCCATAGACTATACATATACAGTCCATGGAATTCTCCAGGCCACAATATTGGAGTGGGTAGCCTTCTCCTTCTTCGAGGGATCTTCCCAACCCAGGGATTGAGGCCAGGTCTTCTGCATTGCACGCAGATTCTTTACCAGCTGAGC
Organism: Oryx dammah; assembly: GCF_014754425.2. Lineage (NCBI taxonomy): Eukaryota > Metazoa > Chordata > Mammalia > Artiodactyla > Bovidae > Oryx > Oryx dammah. The sequence goes on along the minus strand of NW_024070210.1, from coordinate 75,556,335 downwards.
CACAAAGGAAGCCCAAGAATACTGGAGTGGGTAGCTTATCCTTTCTCCTGTGGATCTTCCCGACCCAGGAATCAAACCGTGGTCTCCTGCATTGCAGGCGGATTCTTTACCAACTGAGCTATCAGGGAAGCCCTAAAAGGCCTATTTTATCTATCAGACAAAATAGATATAAGAAAAAAAGGTAACAGTGGGATTTTTCTGGTGGTCCAGTGGCTAAGACTCCGAGATCTCAGTGCAGGAGGCTTGGGTTTGATCCCTTGTCAGCGAACTAGATCCCGAATGTCACAACTAAAGAGCCCATGTGCTGCAATGAAGATGGAAGTGCTGCAACTAAGACCTGGTGCAGCCAAATAAATAAATTAAAAAAAAAGAAAAAGGTAACAAGAGACAAAGATGGACATTATATAGTGATAAAAGGAACAATTCATTAAGAAGACATTTTTCAATATAAGCACATGCAACTCTGGAGCACCAAAATATATAAAACAAATATTAACAGACCTAAAGGAAGAAACTGACAGCAACACAATAATAGTTGGGGACTTTTAACACCCAAATTACATCAATGGATAGATCATCCAGATAGAAAGTCAGCAAGGAAACAGCAGCCTTAAATGAAACGTTAGATGAGATGTTTCATAGATTTGTACAGAACATCTCATCCAAGTGCAGCAGAATAAACATTCTTCTCAAGTGCATATGGAACTTTCTCAAAAAATATGTTGAGATACAAAACAAGTCTCAATACACTTAGGAAGACTGAAATTTTATCAAAAGTCTTTTCTGATAACATGGCATGAAACTTCTACAATGATGTAGAAATCAACAAGAAGAAAGCTGGAAAAATCACAAATATGTGGAAACTGAACAATGTGCTACTAAACAATATGCAACTGAATAACTATGAGGTCAACAAAGAAATCAAAGGAGAAATTAAAAATACTGAAGGTGAAAATACGACGTGCCAGAATCTATGGGACGCAGCGAAAAGAATCACTAAGAGGGGAGTTTAAAGCAATACAGGCCTACCTCAAGAAACAAGGAAAATCTCAAATAAACAATCGGACCTCACACCTAAAGGAACCAGGAAAGAATGAATGCAGCCCAAAGTCAGTAAAAGGAAGGAAATAACAGAGATCAGAGTAGAAATAAATGAAATAGACTAAAAAGATAATAGTAAAGCTCAATGAAACTAAGAGCTGGCTGTTTGAAAAGATAAATAAAATTGACAAACTTTTAGTTGGCCTCAGAAAAAAAGAGGTAAGACTTTGATAAAGGCAGAGACGAAAGAGGAGAAATAAGAATGGGTACCACAGAAACACAAAGAATTATAGAAGAATATTATAAGTATCTACATTCTAACAACTGGACAACCTAGAAGAAATGGACAAATCTTAGACTCATACAGTGTTCCAAGACTAAATCATGAAGAGATAGAAAATGTGAACAGACCAAACTCTAGTAGAGAGATTGAAGCAGTAATAAAAAACCTCCCCAAACAAAAGTCCAGGGCAAGACAGCTTCCCAGGTGAATTCTATTAAGCAGTCAAAGAGGATTCAATACTTCTCCTCAAAGTCTTCCAAAAAATTGAAGAGGAGGAAATACTTCCTAACTCATTTTACAAGGCCCACATTATCCTGATACCACAACCAGACAAGGACAACACAAAAAAAGGAAATTAGAGGCCCATATCTCTGATGGGCATGGAGAACTGTATGATGATGGATGGGAACTAAAGTTTTGGTGGTGAGCATCCTGTAGTAGGTATTTCTACAGAGTAGAAATCTAATGTTTTACATGTGAAACTTATAGAATGTAAAAAATCAATGTTACCTCAATAAAAACAAATTTAAAAAAGAAAAAATAAATTTAACTACATAAAAATTTAAAACTTCAATATGGGCAAAAAGTATACTATAAAGAAAATCAAAAGGAAAATGAAAAATTTAGAAAAAATATAAGCAACTTATATGATAGATGAAGGACTATCCTCCACATTATATAAAGTTCCTCAAAGCCCATAAGAAAAAAGACCAACAACTTAACAGGAAATGTGCAAAATCATAGCAACAGTGGATTCATAGGTTCAATAAAGACACAAAAATCTGCTGAAGGATCTGCTTCTTATAGAGACTCCACTATTAGGCAGAGTGCACTAGAGTTGAGTATTTGGGATTATGGGGCTAATATAAGGGACTTCAGAATTAAAGATCTGGGCTTTGGGACACTGTCATCAATAATTATCAGGAAGAAATTCTCAGTTTCTTCCCTTACCTGATTTAGCATGACATCATAGACATCATTTCCTTCACAGTACACATGGGCCTAGAAAGAAAGAAAAAACTGACATTTGTACATTCCCAGCCCTGATGAGATCATAGGTGAGGTTCTAAATTTTGTATGCCCCAAACTATCACTCTCCCACATTACCAACATGCATCTTCCAGGGGAAAAAATGCAAAAGTATGTTCTTCTAAACATAACCTGTCAATCCTATAATGAAAACATGTTGCTTTTATGTAATTACAGAAACACAAATGAGTCTAACTCAGTAAAGGAAACCTGCTCCAAAGGAAGCCTTTCTTCTGTATTCTGACATACCAGTGCACAGTTTCTGATTAGAACACTGATAATGATACAATTTTCTAATTGAGAAAGAGGTGTGGAAAGCTGATGACAACTCCATAAGTTAACCATGCTAGAAAACACCATGATTAGTACTCCCAAACCCCATCTCTTAGCCTTGGAGAAAATTTTGGAGAGGATTCCTAAAATAGATAATAGCAATGTTCCAGACAAGAATCCCAATAAGAACAATGGTTCTTTGAGAAATTAGTTGGAGTCTCTTACCTTCCCCACCTTGGCTGTGCACTCTGGGTCCACTGGAGCTTTGCCCTTTAACAGCAAGGTCTTCACAGACTCTGAGGGAAGACAGATAAGAACTACATCTACTCATACGGGAAACAAAGGTAGCTGCCATGGTTAGATAGAAACCTGTCAATTCACTCTGCCCTTCCCAAGCAAGCTTGATCTGCTCAAGTCTCAGTTTATTATAATAAAATATGTGAAACTAAAGCTTTTGAGAAACTAGGTTAGTCTTATGTATGCCCCAAAGATAGAAAGTTAATTATATCTTCAAGGAAAGAAAAAATAAGAGTTGAAAGAACAAAATACTCTCCCACCCTCCGCCCTCCCAGGGACCCTCTTGCTGGTCCACGTTCTCCATGGTGTATGTCGGGGGCTGACCTTGCTTGTCTTCAGTCCTGTCATTATCTGCCTTTCTTTCAGCCACAGGCTCCCTTTTCACCCTGTGACATTTTCGAATTTTCTTTGCAGGAGGAGGGTCTTCTGCAACTGTTTTGCCATTATTAACTCTTTCAGCTTCATTCAGAATAGGCAAGAATGGGCAAAGAAGCAATAGAATGAGTACACACTGAATGTGATGCTACTATGCAAAAACATCTTTTTAAAGAAATAGATCGAGATGGTTTTGTAAATTTACAAAGGAATAATAACTGCCATACCACTCAGAAAACAGTCTGAGTTTCTGAACTGCTATTCTAGCCAAACAAAACAAAAGCAACTCACAGATCATGTGAGTTCATGGCCTCAGGCATCAGTCTCAAACTGCTTATCTTTTCTGTTTACTTGTGCCCCGATACCCTCCAAATACCTATCCTCAAACTACTAAAGGTGGTATGAAATAGGTTAATAGAGTGCTCTGGAGTCTGTGCCCTGTCTCTTCTAACTGGAGAATCAGTGTAGAAGTTATTTCATCTCTTTGTACTTCAGTTACCCTAACCGAAAAATCTAGAGGAAGACAACACATTTAAGAACACAATACACAGAGTATGCTATGTCTGTCATAAGTCAATTTTAAGAGCTGCATTTTATAATCTCTGAAACTGGGATGCATTTTACAAGGGATGACTTAGAAGCTCCGAATCACGTTTTAACTGGAAGCGTTTTTCCTTGCTCAATGGTACATAACATAGTGGTGCACCCCGCACTTAATTTTTTAAACTGTTTTGTATTAGGTATGTAAAACCGTGGTGGCACTAAGTTGTAACAGGTCAACAAGCCGTCAGACACAATTCTGTAACCCCCAAAAGCTGTGACAACCGAAATTTTCAAAGTTCAGCATCAAAACAAGCGCTGGTTCAGGGAGCGATGGAAATAGGAAGGGCTGTGGTAGAGGGCACAGTTCCTTTTCTGAACTCCCGCCCCCAGTATTCTGCCCCCATAGTTCAATCCGAACCTCGCGTTCTGCCGCCGGCAGTCCCCCGCCGTCGAGCTGCCATGGAGTCCGAACGCTGGCGTCATCAGTCCGCTCCCTGGAATCGCCAGCGCAATCTAAAGGCGGGAACCGTAGTGCGTGTGCGTCCTAGCGTGGAACTACCAGGGGCGGGATGCACTAAAATATTTACATATCGCAATGTCTTGTGGGAAGTCACCGTAACCGAAAAGTGGCTTTAGGTATGAGCTCATTATAAATGCTGTTTGCTCGCATTGTTTGCCGTAGGGCGGAGGGAAGCTCATCAGTGGGGCTACGAGCTGAGTGCGCTTTGTCACTCTATCCAATGTCCCTTGGGAAGGTCTGAGACTAGGGCCATGGGCGGCCCTAACAGGGCCCTCCCTGAGATTCGGGGAGGTGAGTTCCCAGAGAACGGGGCTCCGCGCGAGGGCAGACTGGGCAGGAGATGCTATGGACCCCCCCTTGGAGGGGCCTGGCGGATGCCTCCTTAGCCGGAGCTTGGAACAGACTCACGGCCAGCGAAGTGAGTTCAATGGCTGAGGTGAGGTACCCCACCCCGCGTGGAGGCCTCATAACCCAATTCAGACTACTCTCCCGCCCGTCCTTTTTTTAATGAAATGCCGCTTTCCGGCCTGAAGCTATGAGAATGGTAATGAACTAAGGAGGCCCGTGGGGGATGGGTGGATTCTGCGTTTTTAACAACTAAGTATTGGTGACTTTCATACAGATTTTTATCCCCCTTTTTGTAATCCACTTATTTATTGTACATCTTGGCGAGTTTTGGGGTTCAGCCAAAATAGACGTATTTCATGTCTTGGGGACAGACATTAATCAAGTAATTACACAAGCAAAAGCAGCAACAGTGCTGTAAGAAGTATACAGTATTTACGGACGTTGTGTGAACTGTTAGTCGCTCAGTCCTGTCTGACTCTTTGCTATCCCATGGACTATAGCCCTCCAGGCTCCTCTGTCCATGGGATTTTTCCAGGCAAGAATACTGGCTGCTGCTGCTGCTGCTGCTGCTGCTGCTGCTGCTGCTGCTGCTGCTGCTGCTGCTGCGTCGCTTCAGTCGTGTCCGACTCTGTGCGACCCCATAGACGGCAGCCCACCAGGCTCCCCCGTCCCTGGGATTCTCCAGGCAAGAACACTGGAGTGGGTTGCCATTTCCCTCTCCAATGCATGAAAGTGAAAAGTGAAAGTGAAGTCGCTCAGTCGTGTTCGACTCTTCGCGACCCGATGGACTGCAGCCTACCAAAGCTCCTCCGTCCATGGGATTTTCCAGGCAAGAGTACTGGAGTGGGGTGCCATCACCTTCTCCGAAGAATACTGGACTGGGTTGCAATTCCCTTCTCCAAGGAATCTTCCGCACCCAGCGGTTGAACCCATGGGAAAGTAGTACTTCAGGACTTTATGTTGTCACCTTGCTTATTTAACTTATATGCAGAGTACATCATGGGAAATGTCGGGCTGGATGATTCACAACCTGGAATCAAGATTGCTGGGAGAAATATCAACAACCTCAGATATGCAGATAATACCACTCTAACGGCAGAAAGCCAAGAGGAGCCCGGTAGGCTACAGTCCATGGCGGGCGGGGCGGGGCGGGGCGGCAGGGGAGGGGGGCGTGTGGGGTCGCAAAAGAGACACTAGTTAAAGACCAAACAACATCAACAATGCTATGAGCTTTACACATATTTAATTCTCACAACACCCCTGTTGTTAGGTAGGTATTATTGTCTGTATTTTACAGTTGAGAAAATTGAACTCTAGAAAAATGAGAGTAATTTATTCAAAGTCGCAGTGTATTGGTTTGCTGGGGCTACCATCACTAAAAACTACAGACTGGATTCCTCAAACAAGAAAATTTTATTTCCTCAAAATTTTGAAGGCTAGAAGCCCAAGATAAAGGTGATGGCAGCATTGGTTTCTCTAAGACCTTTCTTCTTGGATTGCAGGTGACTGTCTTTTTCCGGTATCTTTCTTACTAAGCTTGTTAACTTGAATATTTCCGTGATGGTAAGTTCTAACTTGAGTAGATCTAGACTACTAACCCAAAAGAATGAAAATTGCAGTAGTCCATCTAAACTAGAATGTGTGTAAATACCTTGAATTAGTCCGTGCTAAGTATATTAACTCAAAAGGAAGCTTGGTTTAAAAAGTTTAAGAACAGTGCAAGTAGCATCGTTGGTCCTTAAAGAGACAGGTACCTGAAGGGTGTGGGGGTGGGGCAAGTTGCATCTTTCCAGCCTTTTAAGGTAAAGGAGGGAGGGAATCATCATTAGCCAATCAGACCCTGAGGTCTCTTCTCAAAGTCACTTCCCGTCTCTCCTCTTTCTCTCTTTTCATTTTGGTGGTGGGCTGGTGAGTGTGCATTTAATCTTGATTCCTAATTGTTTTGAATTTCTCGTCAGTTTGAGCCACTGTATCCTTGTGACAGCCTTAATTTCCAGCTAGCCTTGGAGTGTTTGTGAGCTACTAAGAGATTAATTTCGGCTGTGTGGAAATTGGAGGAAGGCAGTGAAATGATCTGCCTGGCTTGTTTCCACGTGGGCCTCTGCAGGACCCGGTCTGCCTTCCTTTTCTGAGACAGGGTGACCTGGGAACAATAGACTCTGCTTCATGTACTTAGTGTTTCTGCAAAATGCCTGGATTCATTTTGCTTGGGGGAAAAGGTACTGTTATTTTCTCAATGCTGTTTTGACTTCTGTCTTTTAGTGAGAGGGTGGATCTTGGAAGAGGAGTTTAGACCAGTCAGCTTTAATTCTCCTGTATCTGCAGGGCTCAGGTTTTTACTGGGCTTGTGGGAGCTGCATTGGATGTTGTTTTGGCCCTGGTCTGCTTCCCTGGTGTCTCAGAGGTTAAAGCGTCTGCCTCCAATGCGGGAGACCCGGGTTCGATCCCTGGGTCGGGAAGGTCCTCTGGAGAAGGAAATGGCAACCCACTCCACTATTCTTGCCTGGAGAATCCCATGGACGGAGGAGCCTGCTAGGCTACAGTCCACAGGGTTGCAAAGAGTCGGACAAGACTGAGCGACTTCACTTCACTTTGCTCAGAGCAGTTCATCTTTCTTGTTGGGAAAGACGCTATAAACTCTGAAGTCACATGGTTTTAACAAGCTTCAGGAGGAGCTCCCAGTTTTAATGTCAGCACTGTGGTGATGGTACCCTCAAAAGCTTAGGATGTACTGAAAAAGATGAGGGCCTTAGCTTAGTGCAAGCCTAAATGAAATTCCATCATCACAGTTTACTCCTCCAGTGATCTTAGGTGAGTCAGTGAACCATTCTGAGGCTTATCTTTTGAAGATCAAAGTATATGAAGTCCAAGCACTAGTGGATGTATAATAAGTGTTACATACCTTCTAGAAATAAGCAGTAAATATATTTTGTGTATTATTTTTCTCCTAAAAAGTTTTGCCCAGTGACCTTGAGTGATATACATTAATATATGAGTTATCCTTACAGGTAGAGGGTGTTGAGCAAGTAAACTTGTATTTTAGCATTGTTAGGAAAAATGGAAATGTACTGGGGACTATAAACATGCAAAATAAAAGAGGAAGACTGTGAATTCCTCCAAAGCTGTTTATTTTAAAAAGTCTTAAAAGTCCCAGATCATGTCTTGTGAAACAACTAGTTTTTCAGTTAGAGGTTTCCTTGAGTGGGGGAAAAATTAGTTTTCAATGGAGATATGCTTTATCTTATTTTATATCTATTTTACATAATTTAATCTTAACAGAGTTCTAGGAGGTAGGTAGTGTTTGTCCTCATTTTAAGGAAAGGAAATCTGAGGCTTAGAGAAGTTGCATAACTTGCCCCAGGTCACAAAAATGGAGCTAGGAGTCAAATCTAGCTCTGTCCAACTTCATTATCTTAACCATTAAGCTAAGTTGCCTGCCACTTATTTAAACCTTGCTTGGATCATAATAAACTGTGGAAAATTCTGAAAGAGATGGGAATACCAGACCACCTGACCTGCCTCTTGAGAAACCTATATGCAGGTCGGGAAGCAACAGTTAGAACTGGACATGGAACAACAGACTGGTTCCAAATAGAAAAAGGAGTACATCAAGGCTGTATATTGTCACCCTGCTTATTTAACTTATAGGCAGAGTACATCATGAGAAAGGCTGGGCTGGCAGAAGCACAAGCTGGAATCAAGATTGCTGGGAGAAATATCAATAACCTCAGGTATGCAGATGACACCACCCTTATGGCAGAAAGCGAAGAGGAACTAAAAAGCCTCTTGATGAAAGAGGAGAGCGAAAAAGTTGACTTAAAGCTCAACATTCAGAAAACGAAGATGGCATCCGGTCCCATCACTTCATGGCAAATAGATGGGGAAACAGTGGAAACAGTGTCAGACTTTATTTTTTGGGGCTCCAAAATCACTGCAGATGGTGATTGCAGCCATGAAATTAAAAGATGCTTACTTCTTGGAAGAAAAGTTATGACCAACCTAGATAGCATATTGAAAAGCAGAGACATTACTTTGCCAACAAAGTTCTGTCTAGTCAAGGCTATGGTTTTTCCAGTAGTCATGTATGGATGTGAGAGTTGGACTGTGAAGAAAGCTGAGCGCCAGAGAATTGATGCTTTTGAACTGTGGTGTTGGAGAAGACTTATTGAGAGTCCCTTGGACTGCAAGGAGATCCAACCAGTCCATTCTAAAGGAGATCAGTCCTTGATGTTCTTTGGAAGGAATGATGCTAAAGTTGAAACTCCAGTACTTTGGCCACCTCATGCAAAGAGTTGACTCATTGGAAAAGACTCTGATGCTGGGAGGGATTGAGGGAAGGAGGAGAAGGGGATGACAGAGGATGAGATGGCTGGATGGTATCACCAACTCGATGGACATGAGTTTTAGTGAACTCCAGGAGTTGGTGATGGACAGGGAGGCCTGGTGTGCTGCAATTCATGGGGTCGCAAAGAGTCGGACATGACTGAGCAACTGAACTGAACTGAACTGTATACCTATAAAATGGAAAAGATAACATAGTACTTGCAAAATGATTTACTATAAGGACAGTGCATTATAAATTCTAAGGCAGAGTTATTATGAAATAGATAAAATATGAAGTTATTCCTTACTGCTGTTTTGACCCAAAGCCCTCAGGTACTGTATTTTTTTATTTCATTTTTATTTTGCTCCACCAGCAATAGGACTAGGATTGGGTGAAACAGTGTTCCCTTGGGATGAACTGCATGATTATTCACTGTTTCTGATCTTCCTACTTTTATTTCATATATGCTCTGAGTGGATTCCTCTTGGAGTTCAGTTCAGTCACTCAGTTGTGTCCTACTCTTTGTGATCCCGTGGATTGCAGCATGCCAGGTTTCCCTGTCCATCACCAACTCCCAGAGCTCACTCAAACTCCTGCCCATCGAATTGGAGATGCCATCCAACCATCTCATCCTCTGTCGTCCCTTTCTCCTGCCTTCAGTCTTGCCCAGCATTGGAGATGCCATCCAACCATCTCATTCTCTGTTGTCCCCTTCTCCTGCCTTCAATCTTGCCCAGCATCAGGGTCTTTTCTAATGAGTCAGTTCTTCACATCAGGTGGCCAAAGAATTGGAGCTTCAGCTTCAGTATCAGCCCTTCCAATGAATATTCAGGACTGATTTCCTTTAGGACATACTGGTTGGATCTCCATGAAGTCCAAGGGACTCTCAAGAGTCTCCTCCAACACCACAGTTCAAAAGCCTCAATTCTTCAGTGCTCAGCTTTCTTTATAGTCCAACTACCACATCCAAACATGACATTGGAAAAACCATAGCTTTGACTAGACGGAACTTTGTTGGCAAAGTAATGTCTCTGCTTTTTAATATGCTGTCTAGGTTGATCATAGCTTTTCTTCCAAGGATCAAGCATCTTTTAATTTCATGGCTGCAGTCACCATCTGCATTGATTTTGGAGTCCCCAAAAATAAAGTCTCTTAACTGTTTCCATTGTTTCCCCATCTATTTGCCATGAAGTGATGGGACCAGATGCCATGATCTTAGTTTTCTGAATGTTGAGTTTAAGCCAACTTTTTCACTGTCTTCTTTCACTTTCATCAAGAGGCCCTTTAGTTCTTCTTCACTTTCTGCCATAAGGTGTCATCTGTGTATCTGAGGCTATAGATATTTCTCCTGAGAATCTTGATTCCAGCTTGTGTGTCATCCATTTCACATGATGTACTCTGCATATAAGTTACATAAGCAGGGTTACAATATACAGCCTTGATGTACTCCTTTTCCTATTTGGAACCAGTCTATTGTTCCATGTCCAGTTCTAACTGTAGCTTCTTGACCTGCATACAGATTTGTCAGGAGGCAGATCAGGTGGTCTGGTATTCCAATCTTTTAAAGAATTTTCCAGTTTGTTGTGATCCACACAGTCAAAGGCTTTGGCATAGTCAATAAAGCAGAAGTAGATGTTTTTCTGTAACTCTCTTGCTAATTTGATGATCCAACGGATGTTGGCAATTTGATCTCTGGTTCCTCTGCCTTTTCTAAAACCAGCTTGAACGTCTGGAAGCTCACAGTTTATGTACTGTTGAAGCCTGGCTTGGAGAATTTTGAGCATTACTTTGCTAGTGTGTGAGATGAGTGCAATTGTACAATAGTTTGAGCATTCTTTGGTATTGCCTTTCTTTGGGATTGGAATGAAAACTGACCTTTTCCAGTCCTGTGGCCACTGCTGAGTTTTCCAAATTTGCTGGCCTATGGAGTGCAGCACTTTCACAGCATCACCTTTTAGGTTTTGAAACAGCTCAAAGGCAAAGGAGAAAAGGAAAGATAGAGGTATCTGAATGCAGAGTTCCAAAGAATAGCAAGAAGAGATAAGAAAGCCTTCCTCAGTGATGAATGCAAAGAAATAGAGGAAAACAATAGAATGGGAAAGATTAGCGGTTTCTTCAAGAAAATTAGAGATTCCTCCCGCCCTGAGAGTTTAAAACAATCAGAATTTTTAGCTAAAATAACTGACAGTAAGTCGGAAATAAAACTTGAGAGTCTGTTCTGATATACAGCCTTAGAGAGCTGTCGCTAAAAGATGACTCTGCCAAGCAATTAGTTTAGCATTTACTTCACATACAAAGTTTTGTATTGTTTTCCTTTTGTTTCAGGTTGAAGATGGAATCTACTGAGGAAGGAAAGCCTAGGTCTTCAGCACCACATGTGCCAGCCCAGAAGCGGCAGTGTGAAAACCTCTATAACATCTGCAGACCCCTAAAAATTAAGAAGACTTTGATCTGGACATTCTTAGTAGGAATTGTTAAAGGCTAATGGGACCATAGAGGCAAGTACTTGAACTTTGACTAAGATATGACGCCTTAAAGTGTTCTGTTTTACATGTGTAAGTGTCTTTTCTATCTAAAAAAGACAGGAGGTTCCTTGAGTTATCATTGTATCCCGTAGTGTGGGATACACAGTAGGCACTGAGTAAATTGGAATGAGACTGAGCAAAACTGAGTGATAGTATGATCTTAAAATTGACCAGCTCATTCAGCATGATCAATTTGTATTTTTTTTTTTTTTTTGGCTTTTTTAAAAAAAATTTTTATTTTTACTTTATTTTACTTTACAATACTGTATTGGTTGTATCCAACCTCATGAATCATCTGTTCACATGTGAAATGTACCTTTTGTCCTTTGAAGAACTTATTTCCACAGGAAGCAAAATGAGTGGGTCATTGATTGCCTATGGGATATTTACAAAATGTTTACTTTAGCTCCCTAAGTAACTCAGTAACTGTACAATGATCTTCATGTGGTGGAATGACACTTTATGAAGCATAACTAAAATCCTGCACAGCGCATCACACATTGGGAAAGGCATCATGTGCTATACCAGGCAAGCTTTGTGCTGTGTGCCACGGAAACAAAAGACCAGGCCCTTGGCAATCTGGGTTTTGTTTTTGTGAGATAAGCCAAATAGGCAAGGTATACCTTTAAATCTATAATTATTTTTCCCATAAGAAGTACTTGGATGCGGACTTTTGAGGTGGACAATGTTAAAACTCTTACAATAAGAAATGGTGAAATTTTGCAGTGTCTGAATGCTCCCTTAGTTAATCTCACATGTTGCTGATATCCAAAACATTAGGAATAATTAAAGCACTATTCAAGTATAGGACAAAAAGAAGTAAAATAACACTTTGATTATATCTCTGAGTTACTTAAAAATTTGTGGTTTATATCAAGCTTTATGAATCATCTGTTCACATATAAAATGTACCTTTTGTTTTTTGAAGAAGTTATGGCCTTTGGAAACAAAATGAGTGGGTCTGTTTCTTTCTGCCCTACTGAGCCAGTATGCCATTCTTTTTTTTTTTCCCAGGTATGCCATTCTTAATATGTTTTAAAGCAAATTGTCGTTTGCAGTTCTGCTTCTTAGTTCAGGTAGTAAGGGGCATAGTGAAGTGAAAATATGGAATTTTGACAGAATTGGGCTCATATCCCGGGTCTTAATAGCTAAGTGGACTTGGGAAGCTTATTTAACTTCTCTGAGCCACAAAATTTCCTTATAAATTTGGGAAAAAACTTCTGCTGTAAAGTTTGAAATGATTTCAGTAGTTCTTGACAGATTATAGGTAGGACTTTAAGAATGATAACTACTGCTTCCTTTTTTGTCAGCTTACTTTTAGGCATACCCACTGTTTAAGGCACTGCTCTTCAACAGAACTTGAATGTTGTATATTTGTACTGTCCAGGTCGATAGCCAGCCATATGAGGTTACTGAGCAATTAAAATGTAACTGAGGAATTTAACTTTTAGTTTAGTTTAATTTAAATTTAGCCTGTAATAGGTGTTAACTATTGGACAATGCAGTTATTCTTTTAGAGATATAATTCATGTGGTATGTTATATTAGTTTCAGGTGTTCAACATAATGATTCAGTATTTGTATATATTGATATTAGGACATGATTACTATAATACATCTAGTTAAGATCCATCATCACATCTAGTTAAAAATTTTTTCTTCTTGTGGTGAGAACTTTCAAGATTACTCTCTTAGCAACTTTCAGATACATAGCAAATACTCTTCTAAGTGCAGTTTTGAGACTCATTCAAGACCTATTTTTTTCTTCATGAAGCCTTCCTTGACCAATGATTCTTCTGAATATAACTTGGCTCTCTCTCCAGCTTGTTTGGTACTTACCATGGATATTAATTTTCTCGTGTGTTGTCTTTCTAGCTAGGTTGTATTTGAGATTATGGAGTTTTAAATTCCCCCATTGCTTCATGAAAAGGAACGTGAAAAAATATAATTGTAATATTGTAGTTAATGATTTTGTATGATCATTAAATATAACAGAAAGAAATTTTACTTAGTAATTAAGTGAAGAGTCGGGAGTCCATGGGGTCGCTAAGAGTCGGACACGACTGAGCGACTTCACTTTCACTTTTCACTTTCATGCATTGGAGAAGGAAATGGCAACCCACTCCAGTGTTCTTGCCTGGAGAATCCCAGGGATGGGGGAGCCTGGTGGGCTTCCATCTATGGGGTCGCACAGAGTCGGACACGACTGAAGCGACTTAGCAGCAGCAGCAGCAGCAGCAGCAGGGAATAATATAAAGATTGCTTTCAGGATGAGCTTTGTGTCTAGTCTGTTTCAGCTAAAAATTCAGATTACACTCAACCTCTGGAAGAACAAATTGAAGCTTCTCTCTTATACTGCCATCTCTTGGCCAACTTGTGCTCCAAATGATGCTAATTCAATTTTGCTACATCAAGGGAAGGTTTTCTTTAGTTTATTGTGATAAATACTTTAACAGAAGTAGAGGTTAAATATAACTGACACTGGCTCAAATGAAATTGAAACATACTTTGAAAAAAAAAAAAAACTATTTTAGATTGTCTTCTCTTTTATCTGACACTTAACCAGTTCTTGAAAGTGAAAGTCGGTCAGTTGTGTCTGAGTCTTTCCGACCCCATGGACTGTGAATTTTCCAGGCCAGAATATTGGACTGGGTAGCCTTTCCCTTCTCCTGGGGATCTTCCCAACCCAGGTATCAAACCCAGGTCACCCGCATTGCAGCTGGATTCTTTACGAACTGAGCTATCAGGGAAGCCCTATCAGTTGTTAGCTCCTTCCATTTATTTATTTATTTTTTCTTTAAAGGATTTTGTGAACTTAATGATTGTGGTCACCCTGTGGTTACAAGTGTTTTCTGTAATCACATACCCTGTGAACTTGGAGAGACTGGCAGTAACTCATACCATTTATGCCCCATCTCCCTGAATTTGTTCCCATGGCTGCCATATTTTGGTTGCAGCCATCAAGGAGCTTCTTCTATTTGCATACCTATTCTCTTTTTAGACTGTTGACTTTTATTAATGTAACCTTTCAGAGATTGGTTAGACTTACTGTATAGTTTTACCCAAACTTTTAAATTTATACAAATAGCAGAGCTTGTACAGAAGTCTTGTCCTAGTCTGATAATGAGTTTGGGCATTTGATGACGTTCTCCAAGTAGATGGGTCCATTTATATTGCTGAATGGAGAGTCAAATAAAGAATGAATAGTTTTCTTTGAGTTAATTTTCCTTGAGGCTTTATGGGTGTGACTTGGTGTGGAGTAGGCTGGTGTACATTCAAGTCTTGTAGTCATAACCTTTGTGTATTTGTTTATTATTTAATTTTTTATTCTCTAGAGACGCCAGATGCTTGATAGATCCTGTAGTTCAACTTGATTCCTAGAGAGAAGCTGTTCATAGGATACCAGAAGTAAGTGTAAAGAAAACCTTCATTTTTACCTCATTTGAGTTTCTAACCACCTCGCAAGTTTGAAGATTGAGTTTTCTTAGTGGTTGAAATTCGGTAGTTGAAGGGGCTCAGCACTGAGAGTTTCCCTGGTTTGGGGATAAGGACCTGGTGGTGGTTTGTTCTTCAGCAGTCAGTCATTTGCAGTTTGCTGTGATGAAACACATGCTAAGCCTATGTTTCAGCTGACTGCCCTGATTGTTTTATTTATTTTTTATTTGACTGCACATGTGGCATGTGGGATCTTAGTTCCCAGAGCAGGGGTTGAACCCATGCTGCCTGCATTGGTAGAGTGGAGTCTTAACCACTGGCCTGCCAGAGAAGTCCTGATTGCCCTGATTGAACACATGTTCTAAGCAGACTATAGCTAGCGCAAACACTTGGAATTGAATTCTATTTCTTGAAATTCTTACTGGGATCTAGCTCATGATGTTAGGTAATTCTTAAATCTTTGAACTATGAGTTTGCTACTACAATACCTGGTTGAGCTTTGATCTTTTGTTGTATCTCTTTGAGATAGAACTTGGGTCAAGAATCCTTAATCTAAAAATTCAAACACTACAGAAAAAACGCTGATAACTGGTATAATTCTGTTAACCACTTAACTTGACAGTATTAAACGAGTCACTATTCTTGGGTCAAGAATCCTTAATCTAAAAATTCAAACACTACAGAAAAAACGCTGATAACTGGTATAATTCTGTTAACCACTTAACTTGACAGTATTAAACGAGTCACTATTTAGTTTATACATAAAATTAGGAGAACCCCAGAGTTAGTTAAATCAATTTAAAAATCAAGATAATAAAATGCAATACTATGTAATCACTAAAAATTATGATACCAGCTTATCTTTCTTGAAATGGAAGAGTATTTATGATATATTAATTTAAAACAAGTTACAGAGCAACATGTATAATCCTTTTTCTGTTTAAACAGTTTTATGTGCTTATGTTTACTTGAGAAATCATTTGAAAGGATATATTCCAATACCAGGGATTATTGTCTTTAGATTGGGTTCTATGGATGATCTTGTTAACCAATGTTTTCTGGCTTTGTTACATTCCTCTATAATTTTAAGTTATTTAAAGCAGTCTAGATAGGACAGGCTTGTATTCTTGTACTTGCAAGTTTTAACAGAGAATGGGGCAATATATGAATTTGAAATATAGGAAATACAAATATTTAAAAGCAATGTTCAAAGTAACATCAGCACTTGAAATAATTTTTTAGCTTTTGGTTTTATCTTTTATAGAAATGAAATTTCAGGAAACTAGACTGGAGTCTCACTTCTTTCCCAGCCCGGAACTCTTGGGAGCTATAATCCTGGATATACAGTAGATAATAATGGTGTTTTTGTTTTATGGTAAGGCTTATGTTGAAATTGAGAAGCTTTAACATACATATGAATCTGTGAAAACTCAGCTTAGTGACTTCATGGCTAGCTTTTAAGGTGCTGCAAATTTTATTTTTTAAAAAGCCAACTGAAGATGTTGAAAGGTGGCATAGCATAGTAGCTATACATGCCTCTGAAGTCAGACTTGGTTCAAACCCACTCTCTATCACTTAAGCAGCTATGTAACCCTGGCAGGTTTCTTAATATTTCAATGTCTTAGGGTCTTTATATCTTAGAAGGTGATAATGATAGTACCTGACTCAAAGGAATAATACTTAACTTAGAAGATTAAATTAGGTAACAAATGTGTGGGGCTTAGAACATTATTAACATATGCTAAGTGCTAAATAGATGTTAGCTATTTTATCACTGGAGTCCATGTGTATATTTATATTAGACTTTATACTACCTAGCAATTTCTGACATGCATAATAGTTATGAGAAATTCCTTGTTTTTATTGCTTATGTGCATCTTTCTGGCAGTTGGGCTATGCCTCATTATCTTTACCCTTAGCACACAGAGTCTAATTTGGTTCTACTACTACTACTACTACTAAGTCGCTTCAGTCGTGTCTGACTCTGTGCGACCCCAGAGATGGCAGCCCACCAGGCTCCCCCGTCCCTGGGATTCTCCAGGCAAGAACACTGGAGTGGGTTGCCATTTCCTTCTCCAATGCATGAAAGGAAAAGTGAAAGTGAAGTCACTTAGTTGTGTCCACTCTTAGTGACCCCATGAACTGCAGCCTACCAGGCTCCTCTGTCCATGGCGAGAGTACTGGAGTGGGTTGCCATTGCCTTCTCCAATTTGGTTCTAGAGTTAGGCAAAGTACAGTAATAAGGCCTATAGTGTATACCCCAATATCATTGTTTCAATAGCATTTTCTTAATTAATCTTCTTTTTGACACTAATTTATTTATCATCTAATTCCTCTTTTTGTCTGTCTACTAGCTGGACCAGTTGATACTTAATGGTTCTTCTAGTTCTCGACTGACCCTTAAAAAATTTAGAAGTGATAGTGATGTTTCTTAAAACATTTATTGAAATGATTGGAGATAATCTTTGATGGCTGTTCCTCTCACTGCTTGGAGCCTTAAGTAGTGGGATTTTAGTCCATCATATATCTAAACTGACTTGTCTTCACTCAGGGCACTATGGGGATGGGTTGGCTGTCCGTTAGTGCCTTCTGATTTTTGCGGAGTCAAACAATTGTGAAGCAGGTGGTGACTCTAGATTAAGAATTATACTTGGGATTAAAAAACTCCATTAATTCTAAAACATGAGGATCTAATATATAGAGAAGCCCCTGATTGCAACAGATTTGAATAGCACTGATCTAACACTATGAAAGGAAGCACTCTAGTTAGTTGATTCTAGGAGTTATTAAAACATACTCTGAAGTCATTCATGTTTAAATTTTAAATGGTTTAGTCAATTTTCTATTGAGTAGTTATTCACCTTTCAGGGAAATATTAAAAATATCTTTTTCTCTGCAGCATGAAGGTGGATGATTCTTCAGATTAAAGGTGGACACTGACTTTTCTCACCAGAAATGGTTTATAAGAATCAACTTGCAAAAATTTAAGAGGCAGTAAAAGAAAGAGTAAAATATTTTCTTCTATCATTGTTTGATTCTTTGCTAGATTGTAAACTCCATGAAAGCAGGATAACTTGCTTATCTGCAATGCCTGACCCAGAATAGATACTCAAGAAATACTTGAAGTTAATTAAAATCTCTGTAGAATTTTTTTTTTTTTTTGAATCTCTGGAAATGACAACCATTTTAATGGCATTTCAACAAGATTACATGGAATGCTTGGGACTTAAATTTTGACTTGATAAACTACCTGGATAGCAATGAGTCTTAATAATAACTTCTCTTATAATATGAAACCTATTCTTTAGAAACCTGTAATATGAAACCTATTCTTCTGTTAAAGCAAATATAAATATCAAATTAGATTTAGAGTAGATGATGCTGACTATCTTAGATTCAAACATAATAGGAAGATTATTATTTCTGAAGCTCTTAGACAAATGTGGTACATAATATAGCCAGTAAGTACTTACAATATCTAAACAAGATCAAAATCAAATTTCATGGTAAAATACCAGTTAAATGGTATATGATAATGAATGCACAAATTGTGCTGTCAGAGTTTATGGATTAAAGATCTGTGAATTGAAAGTAAAACTTCAAGCCTATTTAAAAGCAAAGAATATGGCACTGTGACATTGGATTAGACATAAGGCAAAAGAAAAGACTGATAACTTTGTATACACTAAAATTCAAACTTAAGTTTGCATGCCATGTAACTGACAAAGGCTCCATTTAAATTAAGAAAATGATCAAAGGATATGAATGGGCAATTCATAGATGAGGATCCCTGAGTAGTCACATGAAAAAATGCTTAATCTAACTACTAATAAAATAACTTTACATTAAAACAACACTGAGATTCCATTTCACTGCCATCAGATGGGCAAAAATTGAAACAGAACAAACGAACTCTGACACTTAAACATGTTGTCAAGGCTGGAGTTGCTGGTTGCAGTGAAATTAATTTATTACTTTGGAGATGGTTTGGCAACATCATTTTTTTGGAAGATGATTATACCCAATCTTTGGGTATTCTTAAGGAGTTCTTGACATGTGTACTCAAGGAAATGGGCACAGAAAGTTTATTGCAGTAAAATATTTTTAGTTGTAAAAGCCTGGAACCAATGTCCATTAGAAGAATGAATAAATAAATTGTGGTTTGTAGAATTGGCTGTTAAAAATGAATTAATATAAGGTATGTGTATTAACTTTACACCTCAAAAAAAAAAAAAAGACTTAAAAATGGCCAACTGATATGTATTGTGTGAGATTTAGTAGTTTGAGAACATGAAAACAAAGTTTGATGTATATACATATTAAAAACCTGTATGAGAATGATAAACCCCCAAATCCTGGCTTGTTTACCTCTGGAGAGGTAAAAGAAAAATGGATTGAATATCTGTTAACTTGTTACCTCATTAAAAAACATCAAACTTGAGAAAAGTTTGGGTTTATTAGATTGAGTGATGGTCATTCTCCACATATTTTTTATATGTTTAATATTTAATAATAAAAACCTGTCTGTTTTTTAGCATTTTATTTATTTATTCATTTAACATCAAAAACATTTTGTATTGGGGTATAGCCGATTAACAATGTTGTGGTAGTTTCAGGTGAACAGTGAAGGGACTCAGCCATAAATATACATGTATCCATTCTCCCCCAAACTCCCTCCCATACAGACTGGCACATAACATTGAACAGAGTTCCATGTGCTATACAGTAAGTCTTTATTGGTTATCCATTTAAAATGTAGCACTGTGTGCATGATCTTCCTAAAGTCCATAACTATCCCTTCCTCCCAGGAACCATAAGTTCGAAAAACCAATATTTTAAAATGCTCTTTTTGGTGGTTAGGTCTCTGTATCCCAGGCTTGATTGATTTCAGTGGTTTCATCCTCAGGAGCACCTTAGAAATGAGCCACGAAAGGGTTTTTCTATGCCATGAGAGAACAGGATACAATCCACCAAGAAACAGGTTAAGTCAATTCCTGGTATTCCAGACTAGTGGGATATTATATTAAGACTTTGTAGCTTCCCCCACTTTTTCCTATCTGGCAAAACATATCCCTGTTGTCCCCCGTCACCCCCGATCCCCTGCACCAAATGTATGTATGTGTAGGTATATCTATCTGTGTATATATATATATATGTGTGTGTGTATATATATATATATATACACACACACAAAATTCATATAGGTTTTTAGTCAAATGGGTTGGAAATTGGAAACTGACTTTAAAAATGGTGTGGGTTACACCAAGCTTTGGAGAAACAATGAAGTTGAAGAAGCAGGAAGGGATCATATTAAAGGGATCATATTGGCTAGAATCACAAAGTTAGGTACTGGTCAAATGTAAATGTTTTGTGTTTTATAACTTGACGTGAGAGTGTACCTTTTTATTGTACTCCAATATTTCTACATTTGGCATAGTTAAAACCAGAAAATGCACAAAAGGCTCAGATAACCAAAACATGTTAGGGATTACATGGTTTACATATGAAGCCCTTATTTTCTTCAAACCCGTTTTGTAACTCTAGACTGAATTTCCATTTTGAACTCTCAGAAGACATTTTAGGAAAAGTATACAAAGTCCAAGATGACCTTGATTACTGTGAACCAGTTACAGATAGACAAAAAACTAGAGAAAGTTGTTTAATTGGTAGGTTTTTGTCTGAAGGAGAAAGGTTTAGTATCTAGATTCACAACCTATAAGGGGTTTTCAGGGCTTAGTGTCCTCGTTGTGTTGCTGAATTATCCGATTGTTTCTGTTTCTAATTCATACTAGTGTCACATCTTCAGGAAAGATGGCTACAAAAGTAAGCATTAGGCTTATATTCTGAGGACCCCTGGAGCTCTCAGCTTAATTTCTAATATGAATTCTAATAGACTCATAGATTGAGCAGAAACTCATACAGTAAGTACAGAAGAGAAAATGTAATAGGTAAAAGTATTAGGATAAAATGGGTGCAAACATTTAAACAATTATTAATCCAAACAGGCCCAGGCATGTACACAGGCAGATGATCTCAGAAAAGCTGTGACACCTAACCCTATTGCTTAAGAGCTGTAATGAATGTTCATATGCAGATTCTAAATCAAGTTCTTTATATAGAGGATGTGAAAAACTGGAAAGATGTCTATCTCAAGATGGATTAAAAAACGGCAGAAAATATAACAGAGGTGGTAGGTGTCAAATTACAGATATCACACAATTTGGGGGACTTTCCTGAAATACAGTCTTGTTGACCAGCCAGTACTCCCTAAAATTTCCCAGGACAAACACTGCATGGACTCACTCCTGTTGTTAGCTTCTCAACTGTCCCCACTCTGCTCTGACCTCAAATGTTAGGCTGAGGACAGCTAGGAGAGAGGGGCTTGGTGGGCTACAGTCCATGCGGGTCACAAAGAGACACGACTAGCATCTAAATAACAGCCTGAGCCAGTCGAGGGCTGAAAACGGCACACAATGACAGAATCTGCGAGGCTCCCAAGTGGGACACCTAGACCAAGCTCAGTCAGATTCGCTCAAAGATTCGCGCGCCTGGGGGTGCAACGCCCATAGTCTAGGTGCCAAAGGCCTCGGGTCCCAGGATCCTGAGCTGCGTGACTCGGCGCCCACCACCCGGCAGGCTCCGGGGCGACCCCGCGCATGCGCCCTAAGACGTAGTGGCGACGCCAGTGGAGAATCCTCGCTCATCGTCGTCGTCGTCGTGGAATTAAGGCAGCAACGGTGTTTTCCCGCGCTTTTCTTGGGAGTCTCAGGTTAGATTTTTTTTTTTTTTAATTTGTATTAATCTTGTTAGTATTTTCTTTTGAGAGCGCTGCTAGTTTGAAGTTTCCGTGAGTCTAATCTTCAAAACTTGGTCCTCGCTAAGTTGGACGGCTCGCTAAATTGACTCTTTCCGCGACCTTGTGGAAAATTTTGAACTAGCTGTACCTCTCGCTCTGCCTGGTGCAGATCTCCTGGAGAAAGGAATGGCCACCCACGCCAGTATTCTTGTCTGGGAAATCCCATGGACAGAGGAGCTTGGCGGTTGCAAAGAGTCGGACAAGACTGAGCAACTAACATTGGCTCTGCCTGGTAAGGGACTCAGGTTCCAAACTGTTCCCAGCTCTTCTGCTTCCGGTCTGCACTCTACCCTGCCGGAGGGACACAGGCCTTGTAACTGCGGCCGCCGGGTACCTGTGGAGACTCCTTCAGCAGGGACATTTGGGGTAAAAAGTGTCGGCGCGCCCTTGTCCTACCCCTGTGACCCAGGCAACTGTCTTGACAGAATTTATCTGTTTCTAAATGTGACCATCTTCCCTTGGTGTGTAATTGGTGTGTCACTACTTTATTCAGTTCAGTTCAGTCGCTCAGTCGTGTCCGACTCTGCGACCCCATGAATCGCAGCACGCCAGGCCTCGCTGTCCATCACCAACTCCCGGAGTTCACTCAGACTCACGTCCATCGAGTCAGTGATGCCACCCAGCCATCTCATCCTCGGTCGTCCCCTTCTTCTCCTGCCCCCAATCTCTCCCAGCATCAGAGTCTTTTCCAATGAGTCAACTCTTCGCAAGAGGTGGCCAAAGTACTGGAGTTTCAGCTTTAGCATCATTCCTTCCAAAGAAATTCCAGGGCTGATCTCCTTCAGAATGGACTGGTTGGATCTCCTTGCAGTCCAAGGGACTCTCAAGAGTCTTCTCCAACACCACACTTCAAAAGCATCAATTCTTCAGCGCTGTTTTCTTCGCAATCCAACTCTCACATCCATACATGACCACAGGAAAAACCATAGCCTTGACTAGATGGACCTTAGTCGGCAAAGTAATGTCTCTGCTTTTATTTTATTTGTTAGCCGCTCAGTCGTGTCTGACTCTGCAACCTCTTGGACAGTAGCCTGCCCGGCTCCTGTGTCTGTGGAATTCTCCAGGCAAGAATACTGGAGTGGGTAGCCATTCCCTTCTCCAGGGGATCTTCCCGACCCAGGGGTCAAACGCGGGTCTCCTGCGTTGCAGGCAGATTCGTTACTGTCTGAGGCACAAGAGAAGACCTATTTTATACAATAATGGCTAATTTTGATATATGCAGGATATTGCTGCCTAGTTTGGATTAGTTAAACTCTAGTGACAGTAGACACTATATTGAAAAATAGTGGAATAGAAGCATAGCATTGAATAGTATTTACATTAATAGGTGAGTTGTTTAATTGGTGATAAAGTTTGCTTTTATATAGATTTTCAGGCTTCATAATGTCAACTACTTGAATGAATTAGGTTAGTTTCTATTTAATAGGATAGGTTACTAGTCTTTTTCAGTCAAGGCAACACAGTTAAACAATCTGAGGAATCAGCATATATGAAAACCTAAAAATGTAACTTAAAATACTTTGCATTAAAGAATGGCTAAAATTAGTGCCTGGACTTTTTATATCTGCCAAGTGTGAGAAGTGATACTAAAATATTCTAGCAAACTAGGAGGGTAATACATTTGGATTTTTGTTTAGGTATTGAGAAATGGCAAAAAGCACTAATTTAATTTTTATCTGTACTTTGTAAATGTTCCTAAACTTTTTTTTTTGCATGAAGATATTATTTTTAACTTATAAGTGAGATGTGGAACTACCTGTGTCTTTAACTTTTTCCTTAAAAATTTTTTTCATGGCCTTAGCAGTGGTTTGCAAAAAGAAGGAGGACAATATTGTTGGGTGGCTGAAATCAATATGATATATTGATTGTAATACAAAAGCATAATAAAAGGTATATTATTTTGTCTTAGTAAAATAAAAACGTTTCATTTATTTTAATTTATCTATTTATTTAATTTTACTGCAAATTGACTTTTTCATTTATCCTTTTTTAGGATTATTTTCAGTATCTGGAGACTTTATTAATCTATTATGTCTTTGTGTGAAGACATGCTGCTTTGTAATTATCGCAAGTGTCGTGTCAAACTCTCTGGTTATGCATGGGTCACTGCCTGCTCTCATATATTCTGTGATCAGCATGGTAGTGGTGAGTTTAGTCGTTCACCAGCTATCTGCCCTGCCTGCAACAGTACTCTTTCTGGAAAGCTAGATATTGTCCGCACAGAACTCAGTCCATCAGAGGAATATAAAGCCATGGTATTAGCGGGACTTCGACCAGAGATTGTGTTGGACATCAGCTCCCGAGCGCTGGCCTTCTGGACATACCAGGTTAGTGCTTAGGCTAGTTTCTCTGGGGAGTATGTTTTGAGGTGTATGTGAGTGCTTCTAAAGTTTTTCCTTCACTGTGTTTGTGTTTGTTTTTTAATAAATGTATGGAAAAATGTTCTTTTTAATTTTCTTTTTTGCAAAAGTAATATGTTTAGTGTTGAAAATCCAAAAGGAAGAAAATAAAAATAATCCATAATTCTATCACTCAGAGATAACCACTCTTGATACTTGTTTGTATATTACTATATTTTCCTGTGTATAAATATATATTTATATATATATTGTCTATACAAACATAGGATAATACCACAGATACCATTTTTGTGGCCAGGTAAATTGACAATAGATTATGCCTGTTATGACTATTTTATTAAATATTTAAAAATTAGCCATTCTATAATCATAATTTTAATGGTTATATCATAATTTATTTCCAAGTTATTAAAATGCTGTGATGAGTACTGTTATCATTAAATTCATATCCTGATTTTTTTGCTAACTTTAAATACCTAAAAGTGAAACATTTCAAAGTTTTAAAAATTGTAGTATTAAAAGTTGCCCTCCAGTTAGATCATGTCAGTTTGTGTTCCCTTAAGAAATGTAGGAGGGTGCTTGTTCACCATACTTTCTGCTCGCCAATTAGGTATGGTTACAGTAGAATCTCATTGCTCTCTAAATATGCATTTGTTGGACGACCTTTAGATGAATACATTTTCCTGTATTTTAAGTATATTTTTCTTTTATTAAAAAATTGTCTGTTTTATTTTATTTCAGTTGCTGTAGTTTTTCCCCACTGATTTATAAGAATTCTCTCTATACATATACTTAACTCAGATGTTGCAAGAATTCTTTTTCACTTTTGTTAGTCTTCATTGATTTTTTTGACATACAGAGGTTTAAAATTTTTGTGTGTTTGATGAAATAATAATTTTAATGATTGAATTGTATCATAAATTGTAAGTTATTTAAAAAATGCTATAATGAGCATTCTTATCTTCAAATTCATATCCTTATTTCCTTTTTTGATTTTTGACTTTGGCTTCTTTTTAGACAGGCTTATCTGTGGAGAACTTTAATCAGGTCCTTGAGTATAATAGTGTTATATCTTATATATGCAGTATAATGCTTCTAAAATGTCTGTTTGTCATCTGTCATGTAAATATTTTCATTATATTTTTCTAGGTAAAATGTTCCTTTTATATGCTCGTATATCTTCTTATGCTTACTTTGTTGTATTATTTATATTACTTATATATTTGCTTATCTTTTCTAGTTAGGAGAGTTCTTTAGGTCATGTGTTGATTCCTGTGTATCTTTGGGTCCTCAGTGGTCATCATAGTTATTGGTCTTAAGTCTCAGTAAATACTTATTGACTGAAATGAATAGATACTATATCTTAAAGTAGATCCCAGTTTGGGGGGTAGTATTGATTGAACATGAACATGTGGTATTGTTGTAAAGTCTATCCTTAAAGTCACTGTGACCTTAGTATTTTGCTGGCTATTGCCCAGAGACTGCTCTTAGTCACTTGCCTGTTGGCCTTTCCAACTTGGTCTCTTGCTTCCACAAATCCAGTGAGAGAGAGAGTATGCTAGTAAGAGAAACTATATTCTTATGTAATGTACTGATGAAGTGATATCCTGTCCGTTTTCTTGTAATCTAGTCACAGGTCCTGTTTAGATCAGGAGGAGGATGTAAGTGTCAGAAGGCAGGGATAATTGGGGACTGTTTTATAATATGTTCTCCACACTATGGATTGCTTGAAATATAGTGTTAGATTTCTTGGAAACCTTTGGTCTACATGTCACTTGTTGAGGTTAAACAAATATTCACATTTTTTTTGGTGTAATCGTCATGCTTTGAGAGTATTCCTCCATTTCTTTTCCTATGCATTTAGTGACATGGTATATTATTTTCTATAATAATTATTCATTTGTACATCCTAATTTATTCTTAATCTGGTTCTAAAATTTAAAGTAATAACATTCCAGTATGTGTGTCTTTCTTTTCTTTCTGTGTTTGCATAAAGTTAAAATAAACAACTTTGCATTTATTACCTTAAATCTTTTCTCTCTTGAGACAGGTACACCAGGAGCGTCTCTATCAAGAATACAATTTCAGCAAGGCAGAGGGCCATCTGAAACAGATGGAGAAGATATATACTCAGCAAATACAGAGCAAGGATGTAGAATTGACCTCTATGAAAGGGGAGGTCACCTCCATGAAGAAAGTGCTAGAAGAATATAAGAAAAAGTTCAGTGACATTTCTGAGAAACTTATGGAGCGAAATCGCCAGTATCAGAAGCTCCAAGGCCTCTATGATAGCCTTAGGCTACGAAATATCACTATTGCTAACCAAGATAGTACTCTTGAACCATCTATGATTACACAGTCTGGTGTTTTTGGCTTCCCATTAGGTAAGAAAGGACATGTAATATCCAGTATCAGTTCTTTAAATTAAATTAGTGATGTTTCACACTGTGCCCTGCATAGTTCATGCAGTTAGTGGAGACTCCAGAGGCCTAGAGTGGTAGTATTAGTGGTAGGCTCTAGGTCCTTCATCTGTGTCTCGATCAGCACATCCTTACTTGTATCTGTTTTATTTGCTTACATTTTTATTTACATCTTCAATTTATTTGAACAGAGAGTAAATAATTCCAAAATTAAAGCTGGCAGATTTCCACTTCAAATGAAAAGCTATTTAGTTGCAGTAATAATAATAACATTAACTGCCATTTATTAATTCCTTACTAAGTATTAGAAACTATTATAATTTCACATTTTTTTGTGTCATTTATAAAACTTTATGAGGTAGGTGTTTATTATGCCTATATTACAGATGAGAAAGCTGAGGAACAGAGAGGTTAAGTAATTTGGTCAAGGTCACAGAGCTATCTTCAGAGCCCATACTCTTTTAACTATTTGCTATCCTGTGAGAAGACCATGTTTTAGTTTCTTTAACATGACAATACTGATTGCACAGTTCTTAAGTTATTATTGGTTGTTCTTCTGTTTATTTATTCATAAATTTATCAAATATTTATCAAGCATGTTTCATTTACCAGACTGCTGGAAAAAATTTTGGGCAATGGGGATGTAAGGATTATCCAGATAGGATTTCTGCCTCCTGGAAATATACAGTCTAGCTTTTTTCTACTTGTCAGATGGCAGTGAATCTCTTCCTGAGTTCTCTCCTTTATACCACTCTTGATATAACAGAATCTAATAGTTTTTACTATGCTATTAATATACTTTTTTACACACAAAAAAGTGAAAATTCTTGAGATGAACTTTTATTTGAGCTGGATTTTTATAAAACCTCTTTTTTTGAATTTTATTGTTGAGGAGAAGATGATATCCTAGAAAAGGCATGAAGTAATGGGATGAAGAATATCAGACAGGAGAATTGAAACAAAAATAAGTTTCAACTTAGCTTTCAGTTAATCATATGATTTAGTCAATCAAAGTATTGTATATGGGCATTATAGATATTCTTATTTTTTCCTTGTGACTATCCACATTTATTTCAGTTTCTTCCATTTTTATCAGTTTTTACCTGTTCCTTTTTTTGCACACACTTATCTTTTTCCTTTTACCTCTTGCCACTATTGTTGGCTTGAAGTAGATATAGTCAGCATTCTCCTTTAGTTGTATAACTAAAGTCAAGGATGGGTTCAGTGAAAGTGAAAGTTGCTCAGTCGTGTCCAACTCTTGGCAACTCCATAGACTATACAGTTCATGGAATTATCTAGGCTAGAATATTAGAGTGGGTAGCCTTTCCCTTCTCCAGGGGATCTTCCAAACCCAGGGATTGAACCCAGGTCTCCTGCGTTGCAGGCAGATTCTTTACCAGCTAAACCTCAAGGGAAGCCCCAGTGGAAGCTGTTAAATGTTTATTTTATCAGACCTGTTGTATAATTTTTCTTAAGGGTGTGCTAATTGATCTTGGGATGTGAATATGTGCCAGGTTTTCATGGTAGTCATATATTTTCCAGAGCACTTACGGAAATTGTAAAAAAGAAATTTGTTCTTAAAGAACCTGGGACAAAAGACACACACATGCAAACACACACACACACATGAATATATATGGTATTCCTTGGATGTAGATTAATAGATAATGAATAAAATTATGATACTGTAAATTCTAGCTCTACAAAAGTATTTCACTGTGTTAAATTACTTTTGGTGATGAGGTAATGGCTATCACTGGAAACTGCACACAGAAGAAGGTAAGATATATATACTGTGGTAAGGGGAGGAGGCCATCTTTTCTTTATCCAAGGTTTATGTTTTACACATGTCCTAAGTGTTGAGTTCTGTTAAAATATTATTGAATGACTTTTTTTTTGATCCAAAAGATCTGTAAGGAAATAGATACTTAAGTTCTTCCCTTATTTTTCTTCTAGGGAACAACTCCAAGTTTCCTTTGGACAGTACACCAGTTCGAAATCGGGGTGTTGGAGATGGAGATTTTCAGTTCAGACCATTTTTTGTGGGTTCTCCCACAGCACCTGAACCTGCCAACAGCTTTTTTAGTTTTGCCTCCCCAAATAATGAATTAGAGCAGCAGCCAGTCTCTAGCAGGGCCTTTAAAGTAAAAAGAATTTAGTCGACCTCACACAATTTTCTCTGTTCTCTTTCAGTGATTTCATTTAGTAAATAATCTTTGTTTTATATAGGAGTCACCAGCCTTTTGTGTTTGTACTGAGTCTTCAAAAGTGTCTTCACATTTCCAACTTACAGGAGATTAAGTGGCAGTGGGCGGGGGGTGGCTTCAGGTTTCCTTTTCAGTTTCTTTTATTTGAGGCATAAGCATTTTAAACTCAGTTTTAGGGTGAACTGTTGAGTTTTCACTGGTAGCAAAAAGCTTACAATATTTTGGGGTGTTTGTAGATCACCATTTGTTTATGTTTGAGCTATTTCTGGCTGAGCCATGTGTTTAAGTATACTGTATAAGCACCTCTGTTTTATGTCTACATGTCAGTTTGGGTTCTGTTGTATATATGTTCCTTTACATTTTTGTTGTTGTTGTCGCATTTGACAGTATGTTTATGTGAAAATTTTGGTTTCAGGAACTAGTGAGTGAGCCTGTAGCTTGTTATTTGGGAACATACACTTATTTGTATATACTTACTGTATTTGCCCACGTATGAACTTGTTTGGAGGTGTCATATCATTGAAGGAAGGTACAATCTGATGCATGTATGTTTAGTTCCTATTTCTGTTTAAGAGTAATTCACATTGATAAAGCTAAGTTGAAAGCTGACTTTTTGGCATTTAAGATAAAATTACTTCTTTTTTGCTAGCTGTTGCCCTGGATCTACTTATTTAGGAATGCACTTCTACTGCAGAAAACTTGCCACTATGTTGTTGATCTCAAGATTATAGTAATTAAAATACTTTTAATGATTTATTCCTTGTTTTTCTTTATTAAATAGTGGTCATTTCTGACTACTATCACAGTAAAATATAGAACCAATAAAGAAATTTTAGGATACTTTCAGTAACTTTACATCCTATTAGAGGCAAGACTTGAAATCATACTAGTTGAGGAGCCAGAACATCAGGTTCTAGTTATTTTTTCCCCCCATATATTAGTTGTACAAGTTTAAGTTTAAACTTTTGGTGCCTTTGTTTCTATGTCTGTGATGTAAGGGGTTGAATTAAATTATCCTTACAGCCTTTTCTAACTCTTAGATTTTGTGATTTATTGTTACTGGCTTGGGAAGAACTGCCATGGAATTACCTAAATTCTAAGTTCCATTTGTTTTTATGTAGTAAAAATCATACTGAAATCATTTGAGTGTATTTTATATTTAGTCATTGTAGAAAGGCAAGTAAATACCCTTGCTTTACCTAATTTAATAGCAACCAAGTAACATTTTCTTCTTTAAGGGTATAGAATATCAAATCTCTTAAAAAATAATTTTTATAGTTCAGTTCAGTCGCTCAGTTGTGTCCGACTCTTTGCGACCCCATGAATCGCAGCACGCCAGGTCTCCCTGTCCATCACCATCTATAGTACCCCAAAGTTAAAATGGTATCTGAGAAAGAGGGTGAAAAAATCTTTACTTAAAAGCTCAAAAACACCCCTTTCTATTTCATTGCTAATTACACAGATTTTATAGGTTGAAGAGTTTTTTCTTCCCTATGAAGTTTTAAAATTTGTTGAAAAGTGATATGAAGAAATAATTTTTGTACATTCATGGTTTCTGTCCTGAACCTTTGCTTCCTTTGTTAGGTTCACAGAATCAATTTGAAGTATAAGTAAGCTATAATTAAAACTAAAGAAAAACTCTGGTGGACTATTACCTGCTACTTTTAAAAAATTGCATTCTACTTTATTTTTAAAAAAATTATTTATTTTAATTGGAGGCTAATTTACAATATTGTATTGGTTTTGCCATAACCTCCCTCCCTCCCTCCCTCCTCCCTCCCCGTACCATCCCTTTGGGCGTCTTAGTGCACCAGCCCCAAGCATCCTGTATCCTGCATTGAACCTGGACTGGCGATTTGCTTCTTATATGATATTATACATGTTTCAATGCCATTCTCCCAAATCATCCCACCCTCTCCCTCTCCCACAGAGTCCAAAAGACTGTTCTATACATCTGTGTCTCTTTTGCTGTCTTGCATACAGGGTTATCATTTCCATCTTTCTAAATTCCATATATATGCATTAGTATACTATATTGGTGTTTTTCTTTCTGGCTTCACTCTGTATAATTGGCTCCAGTTTCCTCCACCTCATTAGAACTGATTCAAATGTATTCTTTTTAATGAAAGTGAAGTCTCAGTCGTGTCCGACTCTTTGCGACCCTGTGAACTGTAGCCCACCAGGCTCCTCTGCCCATGGGATTCTCTAGGCAAGAATACTGGAGTGGGTTGCCATTTCCTTAATGGCTGAGTAATATTCCATTGTGTATATGTACCACAGCTTTCTCATTCATTCGTCTGCTGATGGGCATCTAGGTTGCTTCCATGTCCTGGCTATTATAAACAGTGCTGCTATGAACATTGGAGTACACGTGTCTCTTTCAATTCCGGTTTCCTCAGTGTGTATGCCCAGCAGTGGGATTGCTGGGTTGCATTCTACTTTAAAAAAAATGCAAGAGTTTAATACATTCACATGGTACAAATTCCAAAGGTACAAAAAATTCATAGACTGAAAACTCTTGCCTTTCACTCCTATTCCTGAACTACTCACTTTTCCTTTCTGGAAGCAGTTAGTCTTGTAGTGTCTCATGCAGGGATAGTCTGCTGCTGCTGAGGCTAAGTCGCTTCAGTCGTGGCCGACTGTGCGACCCAATAGACGGCAGCCCACCAGGCTCTGCCATCCCTGGGATTCTCCAGGCAAGAACACTGGAGTGGGTTGCCATTTTCTTCTCCAATAGAGATAGTCTTGGTGGAAGCAAATCCTTTTTTTTTTTTTTAATTATGTTTGTTTTTGAATAGGTAATACATTTACATGACAAGCATTCAAAAGTGTACACAATGAGAAGAATGTTCTTTTCCTAGACAGCTCTCAGTCCCCCTATTTCCCTCTTCAGACACAGTCAATTGTTTCTTAAATACCCTTTGGGATATAGTTTATCAATATATAAACATTATTAGTGTACTGATACATATGTATGTGTGCTGTGTCCAACTCTGTGACCCCATGGACTAGCCTACCAGGCTCTTCACACACGCACGTGCACACACACACACTACCCAGGGATCCAGCGTGCCCTCACGTACCACACACACACTATTAGTGTATTAGTGATGGCTTTCTTAATAACCATTACAAGTGTAGTTGATTTATTAGGATAGTGTTTTAAAAGTTATAAAATTCCTCCTATATAGAAAATCACTGTAAAGTTTGGAAAACATTCAGGCAAGTTACTTTACCACTGTACTACACTTCCTTCAAAATTTTAAGCTTATAACACAGGCACCCACTTAGTCTGTTTTTTCCCTGGGGTATTATAATCTTGGTATAAACAAATAGGGATATACAAAACAATAATACGCAGGTACTTAATCTGAGAACATTTTGTTTGCAGGACTTGGAAAAGACAAATTTATGAATTTGAAAGTGATTGCAGACCATTTCCTCTGGGCTATAGGCATTGCAGGCGGATTCTTTACCGTCTGAGCCACCAGGGAAATCCACCTAGCCCAGTTAAGTTTGGAGCGGCGCGCTTCCTAGAAAACCAGCTTTCACTCAGGTGCCGTAAGCCTCCAGAGCTCTAGATGTCGCTGTGGCTCTATCTTGGGGACGGGTATGCGTCTCTGTGGTTTTAAGTCGGGGGCGGAGAAGCTGGGAAATGATGGCTGTTGAAGAGGAAGAAGTCAAGGAGGTCTTGCAGAAATTGCAGGTGGGGTCATAGATTAAAATACATATCTGCTTTTGTTACTTGGGAAGAAGTAGAGAGCCCAGTTTATGCACTGCCTGCGAATTTCTTGACACATACCCGACGCTACTTGTGTCCCCGTGGTTACTATAACGACTCCCGAAGGTGCAGCCGCAACGGGCTAAAGGAGCCCCTCGGGGCCAAGCGACAGGCGCAGCCAGTTTGTTGGGATCCCGTGGTGCTGACCCGACTGCAGTCAATTTCAGTCCTGTAGGGAAGAGCATTTATTGCTCCTAACTTTATTCCTGTACATTGTTGGGAGGTTGTATTCCCCTCTCCCCCCATTCACCCATAACAAATAGTATACACGTGTGTTTGGCACCTCTTCAGGAGCTATTACCTACTGCTTGTAGTTTTGATAAGACCATTTCTTCAGTACTTTCATGCTTTCAAATTGGCAACAATCACAGTAATGGCTTGCACCGCGTGCATTCTGGTAACTCTCCTTAGAATTCAACAGTTTTTATTTTTTGTGTACTCCACAATTCCAGTTTGGGGTCTAATGCAGAAGGCTCCTGACTGCACTCAGTCCACAGTTGACTGTGGTAACTGGGACAGTCTTGTACTTGGTAGATGGGAGCTAACTAATTGCTTGACTCTTAATAATCCAAGATTTTTCTTAAATCTCAGAAACTAAGTTTTTTGTATTCTAAGGCAGCCTGAAACGTAAATGTTAGACTTATGACAGGTTTGTAACTTTCTTAAAGGCTTCTACAGCAAAAGTTTAAACATTGATATGATTTCTTTGTTTCTTTAGTAGATTAGACTAATAACACTTTTTAGAGTGTGAGCTTTACCTCATATCCGGTTGACTTGGATGTAATTCTTTTTCCCTAATGTGACTCTCTGAAATCAGAGATTCTCAAATCTAGCACTGTATTTACAAACATTGTGTATGTATGTTTGTATATGTATAGAAAAAACCTGAAAAGGTAAACTAAGCCGTGGTTATCTCTGGGATTATTGGGATGATCATGAAGAATTTTTTACCCTGCTTATTTTACAGGTACCTATTTGAATTTTAACAACATATATAGATTTTTGCCAGGACAAAAGTTACTAAAAATGTTCACTGTAGCAAAACAAACAAAGCTGAACAATTTCTTGTATGTTTTCTATTACGAATAGAAGCAAACAATAAGACCTTCTCTGTTGCTAAGTCGCTTCAGTCGTGTTCGACTCTGTGTGACCCCATAGACGGCAGCCTACCAGGCTCCTCTGTCCATGGGATTTTCCAGGCAAGAGTACTGGAGTGGGGTACCACTGCCTTCTCCAAGACCTTCTCTATAATTCTTAATATGTAGCTATTGCTGACTGCATGATGAAAGGAAATGGGTTGTAATATTTGATGAGAGTTATCTTTTCCTGCTCTTATTTGTGGTAGATGCCCTAAGCAGCGAGGTAGAGGATACTGGGGTATCTTGGGGGTGGGTGGGGAAGGCGCAAGGATGGAATGGGAGAATGGAGTAGAGAGAGGAAGAGGATGGTGATGTTGCTATTCATGGGAATGGTGGTAAACTTTATTTCATTGTTATAGACATTTTAGGTTAGAAGGAATATATTAAGGATTTTTCTCAAAGTGTATTTTACACGTCATTTTTATTAAAGTCATGCAGGGTGCTTGTTAAAATGCAGAATTTTGAGTTCTGCTAAAACCACTAACATCAGAATCTCTGTAGGCTGGGTCCTGGAAATAATACAATAAAACTTGAAAAGCACTGTTGCAGAAGGAGATAATCTAATTTCATCATTCTGGGTAGAATTTTAATTTCAGATAAGTACTGTGAAGAAAAGTAGGAGTGTGATTTAACAGTAGGGTGGAGGAGGAAGGAGTTACTTCTGTTTGGGTAGTCAGGGAAAGCCTCTCTGAGAAACTGGTGTTTGAACTGAGACCTAAATAATGTAGAGGAATGAGCCATGCAAAGGTCTGGAGAAAGAACGTCCAGGCAGAGGGAACAGCATGTGTGTAGGCAGGATTGAGAGTGGATTTGAGGACCTGGATGAAAGCCAGTGTGGCTTGAATAGTGTAGGAGAGTGATAAGAAGTGAAGTCTGTGGCAGGATGAATGGTGGGAGGTCAGATCTCATGTCTTCTAGGTCATAATAAGGAGTTGGATTTTATTCTGTCTGCAGTGGGAAACTATCTGAGTGTTTGTGACATGACCTACATTTCTGTAAGGGCACTCCAGCTATATGAGGAGAATGGGGAAGAGTAGAAGCAGAACCACCAGTTAAGAAGCTATTGAAATAGTTCAGGCAAGTAACGATGCTGATTTAGTTGAGGGTACTCATAGTGACATGGAGACTGGTGGATGGATTTGGGATGTGATGCAGAGGTAATTGGTAAGACTTGGTGGGATTGGATTATACCTTTCTACTGCTGTTTTGTTTTAGGAAAGAATAGATAATGGAAAAGCTTTGATTGATGTCCCAGGAAGACTCAAACAGATATTTAAAGAGGAAGGAGAACATTTACTTGGAAAGAATGCAGGCGAGCCAAAGGATGACTTGATAAAAACTAAACAAACAAAAACCACAAATATCTAAAGAAACAAAACTGCAAAAATACAAAATTTATCAAGCTTAAATTGGCCTGTTTGTCATAGAGAATGGCTCTCACATGTTTGTTATACTCACAAATGTCACATGTTTTCAGGTATCAGCATAGGAAATATCAGGGGTAAGGGATTTTTATTGTTAGGAAGTCCAGTTTTAAGGGTAAATTTCAAAATTTTATACTTTAGGGACCAGCACTAGATAGGATGATCTTATTAACTTTGTTTTATCTCAAGGTGCAAAGCATTTCCTCTCTCCTGACTAAGGTATGTGAAGTGCTTAATCATGTTGGAAACTCTGCTGGGTCTAAGAGGAAAGACTGTCATCATGGTACAGATTGACTTGGGACAGTGTGAAAGTGGGCTGAACAACTTTTCTTCCCTATCTGCAACCTGCCTCTTGTGTCATTCCTAGGTGAGGTAGAGGATCAGCATTTCTAGGCCAAAAGTTGGTATGGCTAGCCAGTCTCAAAGTTTACTTGTCTGGTATCCTCTTCACTTAATGGAGACCATTCTTATAATGGTCTCATTCTTATATTCCTAGGAACTGGTGGATCAGCTGTATTCATTTAGAGAGTGCTATTTCGAGACACATAGTGTTGAGCATGCTGGGAGGAAGCAACAAGATGTGCGGGAAGAGATGGAGAAGACCCTGCAGCAGATGGAGGAAGTAGTGGGTATGAGCCCCAAAAGAACACACAACCCGCTGTTCCTCATTGAAATGTGATGGAGCTTTGCTCTCTCTGTAGACTCTTTGGTATCCTGTTTGTGGCTGCTACAAGTTAGTACAACAGAATATTTCTTCTAAGGGTGCCTGTGCAGGATGGCAGCCTTTCCGTTCCCTAAACTCCATTTCCGAATGCTGTGAAATGAAAAAGAGCATACTTATTGCTTGATTACTGTTGCAGTAATCTTCTTAACTGACCCTTCTGCCTCTTAATTTCTTTTACTTTCAAATCTACTTAAATAATGACCATGGCCATAATCTTTCTAAATAATTGCTTCATGAATTTAATCTCATCTCTTGTCTGCCCCTTTGCTCAAGTATCTTCAAAGATTCCTACTCTTGACTGGTTGAGGTCTAAACCAGCCCTTTGTTATTCAAGTCTTCATTGTCTGACTTTTTTCCCTCTACCCTTATCTCTGACTACCTACTTACAGAGGAGCCTTTTGTTTCATTCAGGTTGAACCATCCATCCTCCCGTGAACATGCCACATGTATTTCTCCTTTCTGTTGCTTTGTCTTTGTTTACATCATTTTTCTCCCTGTAGTGTCTTGTCTTTTCTCCCTTTTACTTTGTAAAGTCCATTCATTGAGTGTATGCCATATGCTCTTTTTCATTGTGTTTTAATTTTCCATGGATAGACATTGTCCTCTCCACTAGATTGTAAGCCCCTCAAAGGTAGAGATAATGCTTTCTTTGTTACCTTGTTTTCTAACATAATAGGTTTTCAATAAATTGTTTGTTCATGAAGATTTTCCTTAATTATTTGATTGCTAGAACTTGCATAGGGTGATTCCTTGAAAGTACCCTGGTCTCACCTGTAAAACTGTCTGGGTTTCCTTTATCTCTTCCTCTCCTTCTAGGTTCTGTCCAGGGCAATGCCCAGGTTCTGATGCTGACCGGGAAAGCACTGAATGTGACTCCTGACTATAGCCCCAAGGCTGAGGAGCTTCTGTCAAAGGCTGTGAAGCTGGAGCCCAAGCTGGTAGAAGCCTGGAACCAGCTGGGTGAGGTGTACTGGAAGAAAGGGGATGTTGCAGCTGCCCATACCTGCTTCTCAGGAGCCCTCACCCATGTGAGCTGCCCACTGTGCTCTCAGAAAACACAGATGGGGAGGATGGGATTTCTCTGGTTTTGTGAGTTTCCCTAGGCCATGAATACCAGAGTAGAACTGCATGGGAACTAAGAACAGAATCAGAAGAGGGGAGAAAGGATAGGGGAGCAGGCGTGGATGAGGAAGAAGATGATGGGACCAGGTTCAGAGGTAGATGAGAAGTGAAGAAAAGTAACCAAGTTGATCCTTGTAGATGGGAGTCTTAGATACAGATGGCAGTAAGAATTAAGATGAAAAATTAGAAGCCTGAAATAAAATAGATCTGGAAAGGAGAAAGAGAACCATGAAGGTTAAGTATGTGGCTTCTCCATTTGTAGTGCAAGAACAAAGTCTCCCTTCAAAACCTGTCAATGGTGCTTCGCCAGCTGCGGACTGACTCTGGAGATGAACATTCTCGCCACGTCATGGACAGTGTCCGACAGGCTAAGTTGGCTGTGCAGATGGACATCCTTGATGGCCGCTCCTGGTGTGAGTGCTTTCAAAAGATCTCCAGCAGGTTTCTAGAGCAGTGGTTCTCAACCGTGGCTGCACACCAGGATCATCTGGAGCCCATCTGTTGAGTCTGACTCTTAAGTGTGAAGCCAGGGCATCTTTGCTTTGAAGGAGCCCAAAAGGTATTTTGATGAACCACTATTCTAGTACCTCTTGGACCTTTTCATTGAAGAGAGGAGGCTTATGTTTCCCTGTAAGCAAAGCGGGGCTTTTGTGCAGTCTCCTGTTGTTTCCTTTGGGTTCATGTTTGCCTCTTTATCCCAGAGGAGTTTTGGGTATACCCTGAGTATAGTGTCATCACTGGTTTGTTTCAGATGTGGGGCCTTTCATACAGACTTTTGAGGGTGACCAAAATAGTTATACTTAGCACTTGGGCTCTGAGATGGTCCATCACTGTGTTTCTCAGTTTTTTCTCTGCCCTTCCACCCCCACTTAGAGGCACAGGATGGCTAGAGTTGGTTGGAGTTGGATATTTCCCTTCCTTAGGTCAGTTACCTTCTGATAATACCTTAGCAGATTAGGCTCTGGTTAACTAGTTTCTCCTGGGGGTACTTGTTAAGAATGGACTGTTCAGGAGTTCCGTGGTGGCCTAGTGGTTAGGATCCCAGGCTTTTACTGCTATAGCCCAGGTTCAGTCCCTCGTTGGGGAACTGAGATCCCTCAAGCTACGTAGTGTGGCCAAAAAAACCCACACAAACAACAACAACAACAAGAATGGCGTGCTTTGGCATATTTCAAAAAAGTTTCTTTGTCCCCTCCCTCTGCTAGAAGTACAGGGGTATTCTTCGATATTTGCTATGGGAATCTGGTTGAGTTCTTGGAGGTAAATCTTACAATATTGTTGGAGGTCCCTTATGACTGGTACCCCTGGAGTTTTTAACTCCCAGGTTTGTCCACAGTGAGGCTCCAGAATTCATCAATTTCAGTTTAGGTTTTCCTAGCCCAGCACTGTTGCTGTGGTAGCTCCTGAGTTTCTGCTAAGTGATAACTCCCTATATTCAGCTCTGTCTGTATAATTTTGGAGCAGTGGTTTACCCCTATTGTCCCCTTTATTATGCATCCAAGAGGAGTTGTGGATATTTTAGTCTGTTCAGCTTTTTACTTGTTAGGATAGAGTGGTGACTTTAAGCTCCTTTCATGCAGAACCAGAAATCTGTGTTTCTCTTTCAGATATTCTGGGGAATGCCTACCTTTCTCTTTACTTCAATACTGGCCAGAACCCTAAGATCTCCCAGCAAGCCCTCAGTGCTTATGCCCAAGCAGTAAGTATTTATGGTCACCCAGGCTGGATATGTAGAGGCAGCAACAGAAGCAAAAATGTTGTTCAGTCTTCTTTGTGACGTTTTAGCAAGCAGCATGGGGAGTGTTTGCTGGCATCTGATGGGTGTGGTTTTATATGAAGCCAGTCCTGCAGAGGTGAGGTATTTCTTCCTATAACTTGAGTATTAGCAATTGCTTGCAGTGTGCGCCTCAGTGCGAGGTAGCTATTTGAGCTGTCTAGAGTTCTTATATAGGCTTGTGTAACCAAATCACAGAGCCCATCCCAATATGTTCATCTTTTTGAATGGGGAAAAAAGTATATGTTAAAAATAATGTTTATTAATATATATACACATTTAAAAAAAATTAAAACTCTGCTACTTAAGTATAAATTAAGCAGTATCCCCAGGTTAATAATTAAATAGTATGAATCTGGATTTCCCACAGGCTAAAATAGAAAATAGCATGTAGTCCATTCTGCATTATATCCGAGGGATTAATTCACTGGAGCTTATGCTTTGCTTTAGGTTTTCAGGCTGTTTATATTAATATCCACTTGTAGGGGGGTTTCCTTCAGGCTTTGAGTCCATGACTGCTCATTGTTAACAAAGTTTACATTGGCCTCCTGAGTACTTTTTATTTAGACTTCGTATTCACCTTCTTTTGTTTTCTCTTGATATAGAGATTCACTTTTTAATTTATTTTGCTCTGAGTGGCAGAATAAGGAATATAGCTACCTTATATTCATGTTTGCAGTTTAGGGACTGTTCTTTTTTCTTCTCTTTTTTTACCATCCCACAGAAACTTTTTCACAAAACTGAATTCTGAAACATAGATAACCATTTTTAATAAGCACAGTCAAATTTTTAATCACAGAATGTCTCCAAGAATTATAGCTTTAAAATATACAACCAGTTTTTATATTTCAAACATATCTTAAATAAGTTAGTTTCTTAAAAAGTACATTTCTCATACTATTTCTTTGGCTTTACCCTGGTATACTGTGGTGCAGCCATACCCCGAAGCTGTGGGGGCAGGTGTGTGTACCAGGCTCTTTCTCTTGCCTCTGTGCTGATGACTGCAGCTCACTTGGTAGGACTCACACTCACGAGAGAGGAACCTGCAGTGATAAGATGGCTCTTTAAAAAGTGACAGAGATGACTTCCTCACACACTGTGCTTCTCACTGTAGCCTTAACAGTGGCAGTTAACTCAACCCAACCTGTGTAGTCAGCAGGTTTGGGTTTTATTCAATCAGGGAACTTTTTAGGGAGAAGTATTTTGTTTTACTCTGATTTCTTAATCTGGTAACTGCTTACATTTTAAGGTATAATATCATGTACTCATTTAAAATTTTATATTTGGCTTCTGCAGAATAATTGCTTTTAACTCTTAATTTCTTCATCAGACCTGCATTTTTAAACATATTTGAACCAGTCATTTAAATAACTTTAATTCATGTTGTTTGTGCTTTTGCAGTGTGCCAGGCAGTGAATAGAATTAAAAAATAAAGTGATCATAGCCACGAAGATAGCTGTGGATATGTTTGTCTATACTGTCATATGGTTCCTAGCCAGCTATTTAAATTAGTGAATCAGAATTGGCTTTCTCTGTGTGTTTTAAGGGGGCTTAGATGTACTAATATGATTCCGTTTGTGTCTGAAGCTGGACTCATGGGCAGAGGAAATGTGTTAAATCAGCATCACCTGTTTTCTAGATTTTCTTCATTTATATTAGCATCTCATTAATTAAAATTTTTTATCAGATATTAGTCACATATTACTTCAGTCTTTATACTATTACTTGGGTAAATTATAATCATATTTTAAAGTTCCATGTACATACAAAGCCCTTACATCCTTGAGGTTTCAGGAACTGTGTAATATGTTCCATACAAGCATTTACTGTATAATAGTGTAGGTACAGGAAACAATTTGACAAGCAAAAACTTAAAATTTTCCAAGGAGACGGACGAGGTTTAGGACATGTTGTATATGGCCATCCTTAAGACTGAGACAAGAGCCACTGATGGTCTTCTTATTCCACTTTAGGAGAAGGTTGACAGGACAGCTTCCAGCAATCCTGATCTTCATCTGAACAGGGCAACGGTAAAAACAAAAAGAAATTGTCATTTATATTGGGGAGTGGTCATCTGAAAGTCAAATACATAAGCTATCTAGGTCTTAGCCTGTGAGGATAACAGTACTCACAGGGACAAAGTTGGGTACTAACTGCTAGAGGAAAGCTAAATTATTTCTGGGAAAAGCTTGCTTAGTTTGACTAAAGTATCCAAAGGGAAAGCAAAGGGGGCTGAGTTGGTGGGAGGGTGAATAGAGGATTGGGGGGCACAGTTTATAAGACTTTCCTAAAATGTTCATTATAAACATAAAAATGGAATCACCCAATATATGCAGCTTAACTGTTTTAGAGTTGGAAGTTAGCTTCTTTGAAATGATTTCACCTTTGAGGTTGTGATCACCTTGGCCAGGAAAAAGGATATAAGGTATTACCAGCTCTTCATGCAGTTCATTTGTAGAACAGGAAAAAAACTGGGAATGTTTGTAGAGTAGGAAAACAATTGGGAACAGGAAAACAGTTTATTTCTCAAGATTCCTAGCCCACTGTGCTAGCCCACTTCTGCATAGTTTGTGTTAAACATACTTTAATTGGGAGGGTTTTTGTTATTTCTTGTGCAGTTACATAAATATGAGGAGAATTATGGTGAGGCTCTGGAGGGCTTTTCTCGGGCTGCAGCACTGGACCCTGCCTGGCCAGAGCCCTGGCAACGAGAGCAACAGCTCCTGGATTTCCTGACTAGATTAACCAGCCTCCTTGAGAGCAAGGTAAAGATGTCTGAAGACTGAATCCTACTTTTTTTATTCTGCTGTAGGTCAATAAAATAGTAGGCCTCAGTAGTAGTGACCCTACAGAAGTGGGTAGGTGGTGGGGAGGACTAGACTCTCAAGGAGAGTGATGAGTTTCCAGCTTCTTACCTGTTTTCTTTTCCTTTGCAGGGAAAGGTGAAGGCCAAAAAGTTACAGAGCATGCTGGGAAACTTGCGCCCAGCCCACCTGGGCCCTTGTGGTGATGGGCGCTATCAGGCAGCCTCGGGGCAGAAGGTGACTCTGGAACGCAAGCCCCTGAGTGCTCTGCACCCTGGTGTAAATAGTGGAGCTGTGGTCCTGGGAAAGGTGGTGTTCAGCCTTACCACGGAGGAGAAAGTCCCCTTGTGAGTGTCTCTCGCCTTTTCTCTTTTTAAACTTTTAACTAGCTGCTCTCATTTCCTGGCTTTTCTCTGAAACTTGAAGATAATTGTTAGTGGTCAGAGATCAGTGAGTTCTCTTTCCCTTCTGTGACTGTCCCAAGAGACATTGTATTGTCTAAGTCATGTCTGACAGTCTCTCTGTAGATTCTGTTACCACCCACTTTTTCCCTGAGTTTGGTATTCTGTCGACTCTTACATCTGAAGCTGAAATTTGACAGCTACATTTTTCTTTTATAAGATAGGAAATCTTTTTATAAGATGGAAACCTTAAAATTCTCCTACCTCTTTGTGTTTTCGTGATCATAGAAGTAAAAGGAGAAAGAATTCTAAATCCTGTTTGGACTTAGGTATGCCTAAGCAGTTCTGGAAGGTGAGCTTTGAGTTTGAATTTAAGGCCTGTTGGAGAGATTCTCTCAGATGTTATTCAACAAATATTCATTGAGCATCTGCTATATGTGTTGTAGGGAGTTAAAAAACAATGTAACACACCTGAGTGAATGGTTCTTATAGTTGAGCAGAGGAAATGAGTTAAGAATATTCATTTAGAAAATTTTAACTTTTGAAAAATGAGGGTTCAGTCAGTGCCATCATTCCTTGGTCCTTTGCTCACTTCCCAATTCCTCACTGACTGCTTTCCTTTTTCTGTTTTCTGTTGAAACTTTTTTGTTTCTGGGATCACCAGTGTTTGACCCAGTAGCTTCTACTACATGGCTCCACAGCATTCTGACTTCTCTGTCACTATTGCCTTTCAAATTCCTTCTGCTTCATTCAAACTAAAATACAGCTCCT
The DNA here is from genome assembly GCF_014754425.2 of Oryx dammah. Lineage (NCBI taxonomy): Eukaryota > Metazoa > Chordata > Mammalia > Artiodactyla > Bovidae > Oryx > Oryx dammah. The sequence continues at coordinate 75,513,560 of NW_024070210.1, read as the reverse complement.
ACTATATACCTGATTTTCCTCCATGGCTTTTTCGTGGTGTATGTATTTGAAGAATTGAAGAACAGGAAGATAGTTGAGAAAAGTTTAGTTACTAGAGCAGACCTTAGAGTTAAGAGGAATGAGGAAGTATAAACAAAGGTAGGTTTAGGGGCTCCGGAACAAATATTTTGCTACTCTTTGGTTTCTCTTTTTCTGCCTAATTTCTCAATGTTAAGTTCGAGGTAGACTCTGTTTTTGTTTCTTTCCTTTCTCTGCTGCTGCTGCTGCTGCTAAGTCGCTTCAGTTGTGTCCGACTCTGTGTGACCCCATAGACAGCAGCCCACCAGGCTCCCCCGTCCCTGAGATTATCCAGGCAAGAACACTGGAGTGGGTTGCCATTTCCTTCTCCAATTCATGAAAGTGAAAAGTGAAAGTGAAGTAGCTCAGTTGTGTCCAACTCTCAGCGATCCCATGGACTGCAGCCTACCAGGCTCCTCCGTCCATGGGATTTTCCAGGCAGGAGTACTGGAGTGGGGTGCCATTGCCTTCTCCATTCCTTTCTCTACCAGGATGGCAAAAAAGTGCCAACTTTGATCACTTGGCAGTGGCTGCATGACTTACTGTTTAGAAGGATTCTGAGGCTTTTTCACCAGGAGAGGATGCTGTGCTTGATTGCAGTGTTTGCTGTGAATTCGAGAGTGCCAAGTGAGCATGAGCACGGATTCCTCACCATCTCATTTGTAGGTCATCTCATTTAGTGATGTCATATAAACCCAAGGCTTTGGCTGCCTCCTCTATGCTCACAGGTCTAGCTCCAGCCCAAGCCTCAATTTCAAGTTTTGGATTCCTGTATTCAGCTGCCTCTGGGCTTTGATAAAATCTCTAACTCATTATGTTCAAAATTACTTATGTCATCTTTCTCTGTCAGTTTGCTTCACCTCCCTGAATTCTTTGTCAATCAATGGTATCACCTATAGTCAGTCACGTAAGACTTCTAAGTTCTAACTTCTCCATTCTCTTGCCTTGAAGCATTCACCAAGACCAATAGATATATCTTTTAGTCCCTACTTCTTTGTGTCTACTAATTTAATTCAGCCTCAGCACTTCTCCAGACAAGCCTCCTTATTTCCTGTTTTTCCTCCAGTGTTCCACAGTGTGAAGAAATATGCCCCAGATACAGACTTGACCATTGCTATTTCGTATTTAAAATCTCTTACTGGTATTGTGTAACTTTTGGGATGAAGTTTTAACTCCTTAGTTTAATACACAAAGCCCTTTATGATTTTTCCCGTCTACTGTCTTCTGTCATTTTTCCTTTTGTACATTTTATTCCAACCTTAGGATTATTTTGTAGGTTTTACAACAGCTATTTTCATGCCTCTGTGTCTTTACACACAATTATTGTACCTGAATAATCTTTTTGCTGCTTTTTGATATAGATTACATTTTTCCCCCCAACATTCTATTATAAAATTTTTCAAACATATAGAAAAATTGAAAGAATTTTACAGTGAACATTTGTGTACTTATATATTCTACTATTCATATTTTATTATACTTAGTTTATCACATATCTGTCTATTCCCTTATTCACCTGTTGATCTCTTATTTTTGGTGCATTTCAAAGTAATTGCAGACATTAGTATGTATTCAGCATGTAATCATTAACTAGAGTTCAGTATTTGTTCATAGTTTTCTTCTTTTTTATGTAAAATTTACATACAATGAAATGTGAAAATCTTAGTGGACAAATGGATATTCTCATATAACCCAGATGCCTTTAGAGAACAATACCACCACCTCAGGAAGTTTTCTCATGTTCTTTTCTTTTCAAGCCCTATTCTCTTCCCTGTAGAGGTTTTTTTTATTTCCACTGAGGATTAATTTTCCTGTTTTAACCCAAGTAGTTTTTCATTCCTTAAGATTCAGTTTGAGGGTCTTGTCTAAACGGATGCCTTCCTGGCTTTCCATTGATTTAGACATTTCTCCTCTGGGCCTCCACAGCCCAATCTTTGGCTTCACTGAATTCAGCATAAGAAAAGAGCTATTCTGGAACCTTTTGCAGTTGTATTGTAAGTGATGGTTTAATTGTCTGACATCCACTAGACTAATAAAGTCACTCATAGCTGGATTGATGTCTTACTGCTAAGCACAGTGGCTGACACCTGATAGGTATTCAGTGAAAGTTTGTGGAATTAAGTAAATTGGCAGTGATGGTTAGAGAGTTTGATATTGTGATAGTTAAACTGGTAGAGCAGGAATAAATACTGTTCTGCTGTAACATTTTGAGCTAATTCATTATTAATATTCGTTGAAGGCTTCAGTGTGCGTGTTTCCCAGGTTCTTGGGAAAGTGAGAGATTGATGAGTCTTAGGGATGTTTTTTAAAGATACATATCTAAGACAAATGAGCCCTCAGGTGTACATAGTGAATGATCGTACCTGCCATGGGATTTCTAAGGAAGTAACTATGAAAGCATTTGTTTATTTTGCTGGTATTATTAAAATCACTGTTTCTGCTTTTCTTTGCTGCTCACTTTTTTTTTTTTCCCCCATCCCTCTTAACCCATCTTAACCTGGCAGTACATTTGGCCTGGTAGATTCAGATGGACCTTGCTATGCAGTTATGGTGTATAATATGGTGCAGAGCTGGGGAGTACTCATTGGGGACTCTGTAGCCATCCCTGAGCCTAACCTTCGTCTTCACCGAATTCAGCACAAGGGAAAGGTGAGTGATGGCTAGGATTCTTTCTCAGCTCATAGGCTCTCAATGTGGGGCCAAGTTTACCTCTTATAAAAAATATATATGTTCAGTTCAGTTCAGTTGCTCAGTTATGTCCAACTCTTTGTGATCCCATGAATCGCAGCATGCCAGGCCTCCCTGTCCATCACCAACTCCCGGAGTATATATGTAAGGTAATGCATATATATGTGTGTATGTGTTGTATGATATCCTATATCTACACACATATATATAATTATTTTTTACTAAAAGCTAGATTATTATTATTATTTTTTTGGTTTTTCTGTACTAAAAACTACTGGTAAACAAAGAGAATTTTAAAAATGGACTGAACAGAGCAAAGAAAAATACATGTGATAGCACATGTGGAATCTGAAAAAACTGAACTTGTGGAAACAGTAGATGGTGGAATTGGGGAGGTTTTGTTTAAGGATACAAACTTGCAACCAGTAGATAAATAAGTCCTGGAGACCTAATGCACAGCATAGTGATTATAGACAACAATATGGAATTATAAACTTCAGAGTTACCAAGAGACTAGATCTTAATTGTTCCCACCATAAAAAAGAAATGGTAATTATGTGATGTAATAGAAGTGTTAGCTAATACAGTGATGGTAATCACATTGCAATATATCAATATATCAAATAAACACATTGTATTGTATACCTTCAGCTTATGTAATGTTATATGCCAATTACTTCAATAAGAATAAAATTCTAAAGATAGACTGAAATATTCTCATTCACATGTTATTGCTGTTAACAGTTTGATATATAAACCTGTAGTCTCTTCTTTTCAGAAAAATATATATACATTTGTATGTATATTTTAAATTATGAGTGGAATATTATATGCAGATGTCTGTGAACATTTCCTTTGGCTTTCCGTATTCTACAACTTTGTTTGAGTTAAGACAGAGGAGCTGATGATGAGGAGGATAGTAAAAATTTATTGAACACTTAACTGACTCTAGACGCTGTATTTAGAGTTTTACTGCCTGCACTGGCTCATTTAATCCTCATAAAACTCTAAAGAGCAGGTGTTTAACCACTTTTTCAAACCATTTAGATCTAGGGTCAGCAAATTATGGCTGATTGACCAAATCTGGCTCGTTGCCTGTTTCTGTATGACTTGTGAGCCCAAAATGGTTTCTATATGTTTAAATAAAAACAATGGAAAGACTAATAATTTATGGTATGTGAAAATTACAGGAAATTAAAATTTCAGTGTTTGTAATTAAATTCTTTTGAAACCAAGTATGCTCATTTGTTTACTGTTATCTGTGGCTACTTTGGGGGTTTCCCAAGTGGCTCAGTGGTAAAGAACCTACCTGTCAATGCATGAGGTGGAGGAGTTTCAGTTTCATCCCTGAGTTTGGAAGATTCCCTTGAGGAGGGCATGGCAACCCACTCCAGTATTCTTGCCAGGGAAATCCCATGGACAGAGGAGCCTGGCGGGCTCCAGTCCATGGGGTCACAAAGTCAGGCACGACTGAGCATGCATGTGGCTGCTTTTACACTATAGTGTCAGTGTTGAACGGTTTGGGACAGAGACCATATGACCCACAAAGCCTAAAATATTTACTGTTTGACTTTTTACAAAAAAATTTGCTGATCCCAGATCTAGATTATTTACAATTTTTCTTTATTCTAAAAGTACCGTAGTAAATATTTTTATCTGCCCATATCCATGATTATTACATAAGTTTAATTAATTGACTAAAGAAATAAAGTGAGTTTCTAAGGTAAAATCTTAGTTTCAAAGCTTATGCAGTCTATGACTTTTGATATACACTGCCAAACTAGTTTTTGGAAGGTTCTACCAGTTAATGACCAACAGTGAATGTAGTTGTATTTCTTTGCAATTCTGTATAGAAATCTTTGAACTATTTGCTGATTTTTCATGAAAAGGATAGCATCAGTATTCTTTGGCTTTGGTTTCTTGATTATTGGTGAGGTTGAGAATTATATTAATATGTTTATTGACTATAATCCTTTATAAATTTTTCTTGGGGGGTCACTTACTCATGTTCCTGTTAGGATGTTTCAAAAAAATGCTTTATGAGAATCTCTTTACTTTGACTTAAAAAGAACCTCCTTTACACTCCAAGTGGAACAGTATATTTTGGATAAAGATCTTTTAGCAACATGTTTTACAACTTAAAGTACATTTGAACTGATCAAGTGAGCTGATATCTTCTGTTATTAGGAGAATGTTTAAAACCTACCTTCTGTTAATTCCTCCCTATATAAAAGGAGAAGTCAATCTATATTTGGCAGATTAATTTATAGCCTAACAAAGAGTTCCTCAGACTTTCCATTGGCTCTGGATTGCTCACTGTGTGTATTTAGTTATAATTGTTGATAAACACTGTGGGAAGGGCAGATTTTGTAGAGCCAGTGGGACTCTTTTTGTTGGGCATTGCCAGGATCCTGTCCTTTTTGAATTAGAGAATTGTCCCTTTTTAAAAAAAATTTTTTTTATTGGCGTGTAGTTGATTTACAATGTTGTGTTAGTTTGGGCTGTACAGCAAAGTGTTATCAGTTATATATGTACATACATCCAGTTGTCTCTTTCTTGTAATAACAGTACTGGCAATCTATCTGCCCCAGATATTCCTTTTGAAGATTGAAAACTTTGGGAAAATTGCATTCCTTATGTAAGCTCAGGTTTGTTTAATGTGAGATGGAGGTAAGAAAGGAGGGGAAGAAAGTCAATATGGTATATCCCTGTGCAGGAGTTTCTTCCATACTAGGATCTGTAATTAGTTTCTGTATATCTGTCTTTTCCAGGACTATTCCTTTTCCAGTGTTCGTGTGGAGACGCCCCTCCTGCTGGTGGTGAATGGGAAGCCTCAGGGCTCCAGCAGCCAGGCTGCTGCCACAGTGGCGTCAAGGCCACAGTGTGAATGACCCTCCTTGGATTGCATGCTGAAGAGAGAGTGGAGGCAAGGAGATAAGCTCAAGGGCACTTGGCAGCTCCATCAGCCACTTCTAGTAACGCAGCTGGAATTGGGAGGATATTTTAGATTACAGCTTTCCTTCCTCTGCCCTGTAAGACACTTGTGTCTTGTATTATGTTTCAGCTCTCTCTGGGGCCACACATGTTCGTGGTATATCTCTCCTGCCTCTTTGCTTGCTTTTCTGTGTTTTGGCAAAGAGTGTGGAATTGGTAGAAGGGTTGGGACCTTGCCGTGGGATAGAGTCCCCAAGGTTCCCCTTCTTGCCTCCTTCCTGAGCCTCGTGTATATATCATTTCAGTATTTATTGCTAAGGGAGGGGGCTTAATTTTTTAATGACTTAGTTTTTAAGCAATTTTTTATTTTATTTTTATTTTAAAATTTAGATTCTTCCCCTTCTTTGGGGCTGGAACAGAATTAAATTTGTTTGGAAAAAAAATACTGTGTAGTTTGGCTTGTTTCATTCCCTCCAGGCTTGAATTCTTGGTTTTAGGATCACTTCAATCCATTGGTGCAATACCCCTCCCCCACTTTTTTCTTTATTTAAAATAGTTTATTTTTCTTTCAGTTAAAAGAAATCTGGCAATAAGCAGCTTGGGGCAGGAATGGCAGTTCCATGAAGTCATTGTGAACCAACTTTCTTCCATTTCCCTATTCTGTCATCCTCGGGAGGGGTCCTTATCATGTCCTACAGGACAGCAGTACTGTTCTAACAGTGTTATTAGGCTGAAAGACAAGACAGTTAGATATTCAGTTCCTTTAGGTTCTAGTGATATATTTTACAATAGTTTTGTTTAATATCCTTGTGGGGAAATAGGGAAATATGTGGGAGGATTATTAACCAGCTGAATGGTTACATCCAGAGAGTTCATTAATGGATACAGATTAATTTGGAAGACTTCTAGTGCTGTGCCTCTGGTCTTTGTCCTTGCTCCTTGAATATTGTTGATGACTCATTCAGTTTATGAAGAACGTAAAATATGGAGAAGTCCTTAGAGAATGGATGATAGAATAAACGTCACTCTATCTTAAGAAGTTATAAGGGCTGAATCTAAAATAAAAATTTGAAGTCCATTCTTTTGGTCCCAAAAGGGCAGTTTTCTAAGGTGTATCTTTGACATCATATATGAAAAATTACTCAGAATTTTAGTAGATAAGATAAAGTCAGTAGGACTAACTAGTATGATATAGTTGCAAAACACTTTTTTTTAGACTATACTATACTGTACTTTCTCTGCTAGCCAGAGAGAGTTTTTAATATATTGTCTGGCAGACCACATGTGAAGTCTTGTATCCAGTTCTAATTGTTGATTGTGAGGTGTATAGTCATGAAACAGTGATCAGGAACTTGAGGGAATGTAAAATATCTTGAGAAATGGTTGAACGATTGGGAAGGAGGAGGGTGGTAAGATGTGTATGTTAAAGTCAGTAGAGGAGAGCTAATTGTTGTTTAGTTGCTAAGTTGTGTCTGACTCTTCTGCGATCCCATGGACAGTAGCTGCTCTGCTCCTCTGTCTATGGTATCTGCCAGGCAAGAGTACTGGAGTGGGTTGCCATTTCCCTCTCCAGGGGATCTTCCTGACCCAAGGATTGAACCCGTGTCCCCTGCATCTCCTGCACTGCAGGTGTATTCTTTACCTGCTGAGCCATCTGGGAAGAGAGGAGATCCAGTAACTACCCCTTTTATTCAAGTCCTGAGACAAGTTTGGGCCAGACAATAGAAAGATGACCAGTAGGTGATAGCAGTGGAACTTAAAAGATTTAATGACAAAATATATGTACAGTTGAGTATACAAAATATACATGTACAGCTTAAAGAGAAATTAGAAATGTCCACTCATGATCTCATGTTTTACAGATAAATATCTCATTGTTTGGTTATGCCACAATGCATTCATTCTATTGTTAAAGGATATTGGATTTCTTTTTTTTTTTTTTTTTTGCTATTAAGGCAGTACATTATTAGTATTCTTTATGTGTCCTGATCAGTAAGTACAAGAATTTCTTTTATAGCAGTGGTTCTCAAAGAGTTCTGATGCATACCAATATATGAGAACCATTGTTTCAGAGTACTGGCACAAGGGTAGAATTGCTGGGTCATGGAGTTACATATACTCAGCTTTTTTTGAGAAATATCAAATGTTTTCAGAGTGGTTATACCAGTTTATATCTCTGCTATCAGTGGATGAGTCTTCCTAATGAGTCTTCTGTATCCCCATTTCTATTTGGTTCCCTCATTATGTTTTAGGGTTCACAAATATAGGAAATTTGAATATTTCCCTGTGGCCTTAATGTGCATTTCTCTCACTATTAATGGCTTTGAGCATCCTTTCATATACTTTGTCATGGTAAAATGCCTATTTGTGTCTTTGCCCACTTGTGCATTGGATTTCAAATTGATTTACTTATCTCCTGTATGGATCTTTTGTCATTTTATGTGCTGCAAACATCTAAGAGTTTTTAGCTTGTTTTTTTTTTTTTTAACTCTATATTGGATCTTTTGTTGAACAGAATTCTTAATTTCAGCATTATTGAATTTATCAATATTTTCTTTTATGATTAGTGCTATTTGTGTTTTAATAAGTCCTTCCCTATCCTGAAGTCATCAAAACATTTCCTCTCTATTGTTTTTATGAAATTTTAACATTTTGTCCCTTTCTTTTATTATGACCTTTCCTTATGTTGTGATGTAAGTATATAATTTTTTTCCCAATGAGTAATTGATTGGTCCAGCACCTTTTATTAAAGATCAATCCTTTACCCACTGATCTTTAAAGCCCAGTCTGTCTTAAATTTTCATATATAGTATGTAGGTCTGTTTCTGAGCTTTCTCTTTCTGATCTTTTCTGATCTGTTTCTTTATTTCTATACCAGTACCATATTGTGTTAAAGTTTTATGAAAAGTCAGTATCCAATCAGAGTAACAGCCATGTTGTCCTTAACCAATGAGCCCATTTATATTTTAGGATCTAAATTTTCATGAAAAATTCCTCTGGGATTTTGCTTGGGATTGCATTGAATTTATACATCAATTTAGGAAGAATAGACATGTTTATAACACTGAATCTTCTTTTCCGTGATTTTCTTCATTTATTTAAGTCTTCTTCAGTGTCTTTCAATATAATTGTATACTTTCTCTGGGAAAGCCCTGTATATCTTTTATTAGAATTTTTTTCTAGATACTTCATAGTTCTTTATGCTATTATAAATGGTATAATTTGTAAAATGACATTTTCTAACTGTACTTGAGAAGAGATATACAATTGACTATTTTATATATATTATATATACATATGTTTGTGGCTGTGACTTTTTAGAACTCTCTCATTCTAATAATTTGTTGATTCCCTTGGTTTTCCTATAAATAACAACTGTTTTGTGTCTTCCTTTTCAGTCCCTTTAACTTTTATTTTGTTCTGTTTGCTGCAGTAGTTAGGATCTCTAGTAGTTTTCTGCAGTAGTTAAGATCTCAATGTTGAATACAAGTGATGATTGCAAACAGTCTTATACTTAACGGGAATATTTTCAAAATTTCAATATTAAATGTTTGTTATATGGTTTTTACATATACTTGATCTTAGATTTCGAGCCTATTTATATATACTTGATCTTAGATTTCGAGCCTATCATGAAAAGGTATCATTTTGAGTTTTTATCATGAAAAGGTATTGTATTTTTATTACTGTTGTTTGGTTGCTAAGTTGTGTCTGACTGCAACCCCATGGACTGCAGCATGCCAGATTATATTTTATCTAATACTTTTTCTGCATTTATTGAGATAGCAAATGATTTTTTTTCTTTTAATCTCTTAGTGTGGTGGATTAGCATTCTCTGCTTTTGATTAATGAACCAAACTTGCCTTCTTGATAAAAACCTTAGTTGGTAAGGATATATATATATATATTTTTTTAACATTGCTGGATTCACATGGGTAATATTTAGGGTCACAAGTGCTATTAGTTTATAAGTACACTAGTTTGTAATCTGTTCTAGTCTAGTTTTGGTATGAAAGTTACGCTAGCCTCATGTAATGAGTAAAGAGTATTTCTCCCGTATGTGAAAAGTTTATATACAATCAGTTTATCTTTTTCTTTGTAGAACTTGCCTGTAAAGACATCAGCACCTGGCATTTTCTTCATGGAAAGATTAGCTTCTGATTTAAATTTTTTAATGTTTGAATTATTCAAACTTTCTCTTGATTTAGTCTTGATATGTTTTTTAGTAGTTTATTTTGTTTAAGTTTCCAAATCTACTCTCCTGAATATTTGTAATATGTTCCTTATTTGTTTATTCTCCATGTTATCTATCATTTTATTTCCTTTTTCTCTACTGGTATTGTTTATTTGTAACTTATTTCTCCTTCAGCCTTTTGTCTCTTACAGGTCTTCAAAGAACTTGACTTTGTTTATTGTCATTTTTTGTATATTTTTTCTGTTTCATTAGTTTTTATTTTTATCTTCATAATATCCTTTTTTCTCCTAAGAGTGCCTATTCATGAGCTGGGATATAGTTTTTATATTCAGTAGGCAACATGACATTTCATTGTTTTAAATTTGCATTCCTTTATTTGTGATGTTGAACATCTTTTAATAAAATACTGTTAGCTACTTATAAATTTGATATAAAATGTAAAAGAGAGCATCCAAGACTGAAGAAAATGTATTAAAAAATTTTAGAGAGATATGTTTAGGAAATGATATAGCACTTTGTACAATCTGTAATTATCTGGCACTTATTTTATTGTATTATGATTTCTTGATTATATGATTTGAACTTTTAAAAGGAAAGCCACTGACTTACACTTACCTTTAAGTTCTATACATTACTATATACAGTTCTGAGTGTTAGACATTGCCTGACTCATTAACAAATGGCTGGCTGACTGGATGGTGGGTTAGGCAAATTAAGATTAATATAAAGGGTGTTAACACCTTGTTTCAGAATAATAATGATTTAATGGCGGGTTAGGCAAATAAGATTAATCTAGAGGGTGTTAACACCTTGTATGCAGAATAACAATGATTTTGAAACTATTCTTTTGGTTTGAAGAGCCTTTGAAACAGGGCTCCTGCTCTGGTAATTGTCTTCTTGTAGTTCCCATGGGTCTCTAGCCATTCAGAGAGATAGTGGAAATTGTGCTATTCTTTATCAGAAAATGAGGGGTATGGAGGTCAGAATTAGGAAATGGGAGGATGGAATGTATCAGTTATGGTTCAGTCAGGGGAGCAGAACCTTTATGAGTTATGGGATAAGGGATTTATTATGTAAATTAGACCTTATGCAAAGTCTTATGTAACAATATTTTGCGTAAGTTTTATGTAGTAATAAACCCTGAATACTCACTGGAAGGGCTGATGCTGAAACTGAAGCTCCAGTATTTTGGTCACCTGATGCGAAAAGCTGACTCATTGGAGAAGTCCCTGATGTTGGGAAAGATTGAGGGTAGAAGAAGAGGGCGTCAGAGAATGAGATGGTTGGGTGGCATCTCCGATGCAATGAACATGAACTTGGGTAAACTTTGGGAGATGGTGAGGGACAAGGAGGCCTGGAGTGCTGCTGTCCACGGTGTTGCAGAGATTTGGACATTACTGGGCAACTGAACAACAAATGTAATAATATGTTTATTATATAAAAAAGACCTTGTGCAGTTCAGCTTAGCAGGCTGGCAAAGTACAAACCAGCATGTACGACTTGCAGGAAGATACTCCCAAGAGTAGAGCAGAAGTTGAAGAACTGGTTTCTACAGGGGAGGAAAAGAGGCCTAATTACAGTGATTAGGGGAAGAACTGGAGGGAAAAAAACCCAGAGTGTTGAATCTGAGAAGGTAACCGTTAACATAGTGAATCCAGGTAAGTGCCAAAGCACAAACTGTTTCTATCTGTGGATACAATGAGCATCACCCTGGTGAAGTCAAAATCTTATTGAGACCTACTAGGGACACTTCTCATCTTCTCTTTAAATGATGCTGGCCTTAAGAGTTCTACTTATGGCCTGCTGCTTACCTCCCTCAAAACATTTTCATTGAACCATTTCATTCATACCCATGTATTATTCACTTACCAAACTACTAATTTTCCTAAATTTGTATTTCCAGATCTCTTTCCTTAGAAGTAGTGATCAAGTTACATCAGATTACCAGATAATATGTGCACAGACGTTTAAAATCCAACATATCTAAAGTAGAACTCATTGTCTCTCGCAGCCACCTGTTGTCTGTGTATGAGCAGCTGACATCACCATGTATTCAATTATCCAGGCCAGAAACTTGGGAAGTCACTTCTGATTCTTTGTAATTTCCAGTCTGTCATATGGGTATTGTGTTGATCATATCTCTTTAACATGTCTTTATTTTCTTTCTATTCATATTGTCTTAGTTCAGTAATTCTGCATTTCTTGCTTGACTGTGGCAGTCGTGTTTTCCCTATAGTTGAAATCTTGCCTTCTCTAATTTTTTTCACATTTAAAAAATCAATTCAGTCGCTCAGTTGTTTCCAACTCTGACCTCATGGACTGCAGCACACCAGGCTTCCCTGTCCATAACCAACTCCCGGCACTTCCTCAAACTCATGTTCATCGAGTCGGTGATGCCATCTAACCATCTCATCCTCTGTCATCCTCTTTTCTGCCTTCAGTCTTTCCCAGCATCAGAGTCTTTTCCAATGAGTCAGTTCTTCGCGTCAGGTGGCCAAATATTGGAGTTTCAGCTTCAACATCAGTCCTTCCAATGAATATTCAGGACTGATTTTCTTTAGGATGGACTGGTTGGATCTCCTTGCAGTCCAAGGCACTCTCAAGAGTCTTCTCCAACACTACAGTTCAAAAGCATCAATTCTTCAACACTCAGCTTTCTTTATAGGCCAACTCTCACATCTATATATGACTACTGGAAAAACCATAGCTTTGAATAGCTGGACCTTTGTTGGCAAAGTAATGTCTCTGCTTTTTAATATGCTATCTAGGTTGCTCATAGCTTTTCTTCCAAGGAACAAGCATCTTTTAATTTCATGGCTGCAGTCCCCATCTGCAGTGATTTTGGAGCCCCTCAAAATAGTCTGTCACTGTTTGCACTGTTTCCCCATCTATTTGCCATGAAGTGATGGGACCAGATGCCATGATCTTCATTTTCTGAATGTTGAGTTTTAAGCCAACTTTTCCACTCCTCTTTCACTGTCATCAAGAGGCTCTTTAGTTCTTCTTCACTTTCTGCCATAAGGGTGGTGTCATCTGCATATCTGAGGTTATTGATATTTCTCCTGGCAATCTTGATTCCACCTTGTGCTTCATACAGCCTGGCATTTTGCATGATGTACTCTGAATATAAGTTAAATAAGCAGGGTGACAATATACAGCCTTGACGTACTCATTTCCTGATTTGGAACAAGTCTGTTGTTCCATGTCCAGTTCTAACTTGCTTCTTGACCTGTATACAGATTTCTCAGGAGGCAGGTCAGGTATGGTATTCCCATTTCTTTAAGACTTTTCCAGTTTGTTGTGATCCACACAGTCAAAGGCTTTGGCATAGTCAATAAAGTAGAAGTAGATGTTTTTCTGGAACTCTCTTGCTTTTTCAATGATCCAGCAGGTGTTGGCAATTTGATCTCTGGTTCCTCTGCCTTTTCTAAATCCAGCTTGAACATCTGGAAGTTCACGGTTCACGTACTGTTGAAGCCTGGCTTGGAGAATTTTGAGCATTACTTTGCTAGTGTGTGAGATGAGTGCAATTGTGCAATAGTTGGAGCATTCTTTGGGATTGCAATGAAAATTGACAGTTTCCAGTCCTATGGCCACTGCTGTATCTTCCAAATTTGCTCTCATATTGAGTGCAGCACTTTCATAGCATCATCTTTTAGGATTTGAAGTAGCTCAACTGGAATTGCATCACCTGTATTACCTTTGTTCATAGTGATGCTTCCTAAAGCCCACTTGACTTCTCATTCCAGGATGTCTGGCTCTCGGTGAGTGATCACACCATCGTGGTTATCTGGCTCATGAAGATCTTTTTTTGTATAGTTCTTCTATGTATTCTTGCCACCTCTTCTTAATATTTTCTGCTTCTGTTAGGTACATACCATATCTGTCTTTTATTGTGCCCATCTTTGCATGAAATATTCCCTTGGTGTCTCTAATTTTCTTGAAGAGATCTCTAGTCTTTCCCATTCTATTGTTTTCCTCTATTTTTTTGCATTGATCACTGAGGAAGGCTTTCTTATCTCTCCTTGCTATACTTTGGAACTCTACAGTCACATGGGCATTTCTTTCCTTTTCTCCTTCGCCTTTTGCTTCTTTTCTTTTCTCAGATGTTTGTAAGGCCTCCTCAGACAACCATTTTGCCTTTTTGCATTTCTTTTTCTTGGGGATGATCTTGATCCCTGCCTCCTGTACAATGTCATGAACCTCTGTCCATAGTTCTTCAGGCACTCTGTCATATATAAATCCTTAAATCTATTTGTCACTTCCATTGTACAATCATAAGGGATTTGATTTAGGTCGTACCTGAATGGTCTAGTGGTTTTCCCTACTTTCTTCAATTTAAATCTGAATTCAGCAATAAGGAGTTCATGATCTGAGCCACAGTCAGCTCCTGGTCTTGTTTTTGCTCACTGTATAGAGCTTCTCCATTATTGGGTGCAAAGAATATAATCAATCTGATTTCAGTATTGACCATCTGGTGATGTCCATGTATAGACTCTTGTGTTGTTGGAAGACGGTGTTTGCTATGACCACTGGGTTCTCTTGGCAAAACTCTATTAGCTTCTGCCCTGTTTTGTTTTGTACTTCAAGGCCAAATTTGCCTGTTCCTTGACTTCCCACTTTTGCATTCCAGTCCCCCATAGTGAAAAGGACATCTTTTGGGGTGTTAGTTCTAGGCCTTGTAGGTCTTCATAGAACCATTCAACTTCAGCTTCTTCAGCATTACTGATTGGAGCATAGACTTGGATTACTGTGATATTGAATGGTTTGCCTTGAAAACAAACAGAGATCATTCTGTCGTTTTTGAGATTGCATCCAAGTACTGCATTTTGGACTCTTTTGTTGACCATGATGGCTACTCCGTTTCTCCTAAGGCATTCTTGCCTACAGTAGTAGATATAATGGTCATCTGAGTTAAATTCACCCATTCCAGTCCATTTTAGTTCACTGGTTCCTAAAATGTCGACGTTCACTCTTGCCATCTCCTGTTTGACCACTTCCAGTTTGCCTTGATTAATGGACCTAACGTTCCAGGTTCCTATTTTGCTCTTTACAGCTTTGAAGTTTACTTCCATAACCAGTCACATCCACAACTGGGTGTTATTTTTGCTTTGGCTCTGTCTCTTCATTCTTTCTGGAGTTATTTCTCCACTGATCTCCAGTAGCATATTGGGCACCTACTGACCTGGGGAGTTCCTCTTTCAGTGTCCCGTCTTTTTTCCTTTTCATGCCGTTCATTGGGGTTCTCAAGGCAAGAATACTGAAGTGGTTTGCCATTCCCTTCTCCAGTGGACCACATCTTGTCAGAACTCTCCACCATGACCGTCTGTCTTGGGTGCCCCTACATGGTGTGGCTCATAGTTTCACTGAGTTAGACAAGGCTGTGGTCCATGTGATCAGATTGGTTAGTTTTCTGTGATTGTGGTTTTTGTTCTGTCTGCCCTCTGATGGAGAAGGATAAGAGGCTTATGGAAGCTTCCTGATGGCAGAGACTGACTGTGGAGGAAACTAGGTCTGTTCTAATGGATGGGGCATGCTTAGTAAATCTTTAATCCAATTTTCTGTTGATGGAGGAGGCTGTGTTCCCTCCCTGTTGTTTGACCTCTGCCAAACTATGGTGGAGGTGATGATGATATTGGTGACCTCCTTCAAGAGGTCCCATGCATGCACTGCTGCTCTCAGTGCCCCCAACCCTGTAGCCAGCCACTGCCGACCCACGCCTCCCCCAGAGACTCCTGGACTCTCATGGGCAAGTTGGGGTCAGTGTCTTGTGGGGTCTCTGCTCCTTTCTCCTGGGTCCTGGTTGCACAAGCTTTTGTTTGTGCCCTCCAAGAGTCTGTTTCCCCAGTCCTGTGTAAGTTCTGGTGGCTCTATGGTGGGGTTAATGGCCACCTCCTCCAAGAGGGCTTATGCCAGACCCAGATCTACTGCACCCAGAGCTCCTGCTCCTGCAGCAGTCCACTGCTGACCCGTACCTTCTCAGGAGGCACTCAAACACAGTTCTGGCTCTGTCTCTGTGGGGTCTCTGGGTCCTGGTGTGCACAAGGTTTGTTTGAGCCCTCCGAGCATCTCTGGCAGGTATGGGGTTTGATTCTAAATGCAATTTTGCCCCTCCCACCTTCTTGCTGGGGCTTCTCCTTTGCCCTTGGATGTGGGGTATCTTTTTTGGTGGATCCAACATCCTCCTGTCAATGGTTGTTCAGCAGCAAGTTGTAATTTTGGAGTTCTCACAGCAGAAGGTGAGCGCATGTCCTTCCACTCTGCCATCTTGGAGTCAAGAACAGATGTTATTTTTGCTTATCTATTATTATTTTAGTGATAAAGATCATAATAGCAGTATTGTCCCAAGTATATAAGCTTGTAACTAACAGAGCTATTGTTTGAAATTTTAACTATTATTCTGCTCTAAGACTGTGGGAGAGTTTCTTAGCTCTCTGAGATTCAGTGTCTCCATCTGTAAAATGGAGGTAATGTTATAACCTACCTTGTAGGATTATTATGAGGATTAATGAACTAACACATGTCCTACACGTGGTACAGAGACAAGCAGGGCTCATTTATGCTAGAATTCCAGCTGTATTAGAGCTGGGATTTGAACCCAGTTCTCCCGAGTCTAAAATTTATACTCTACCCTTATGCTGACATGCTCTTCTGCTATTTTGAATTGGGAAATGTTGCCAACAGTTTCATTTTCTCAAGACAAACCTGATCATTTAATTTCCTTGTTCAAAAACTCTCAGCAAAGGACTTTTCTGGCAATTCAGTGGTTAAGATTTCCCCTTCCAATGCAGGGGATGCAGGTTTAGTCTGGGGATCTAAGTTCCCACATGCCTGGTGACCAAAAAACGTAAAACAGAAGCAATATTGTAACAAATTCAATAAAGACTTTAAAAATGGTACACACACACACACACACACACACACACAAGGGAGCGTTTATGCTGTTTCCTTGATAGTCTCCTATTTTAGTCTGTGGTAATGACTGCCCCTTGGTGCCAGGATTCTGTTAACATTTTCCTTGTCTATTTACTGATCTACATACATCTGTGATTTGTAGAGTCAGTGTTTCATTGTTGAAAGTGACCTGAGAGGCAATTTCTTCCAATTCTCTGTCAATATATATATTATCTTTAAATGTGTCTAGCTGCATTTCCCATTGTGTCATATCTCTTGATATTTAGGAAAGGAAGTTTTCCCCCTTTTTGTCAGTGATTTGCCAGGCTGTTGAGTATTAGGGAATTGTATTCCCCAAACTGGCAGATATTATGACCTTCATTCTTTCTAAAACTGATCCTTCATACTGAAGTGCTAGCTTATTTTTTCTCTCAAAATATTTGAACAAAAATGCTATTTTTCCCCCCAATAAAATGTATTGTTAGAATCACTCTAAGCAAGATCACTCAAGTGTGCTGGAATTCAATTTCTTTATCACTTGGTTGGCTTTCAGCATACTCTCAGCTCCTGGCAGATTTGCACAGAACAGGCAATCATGGGAAAATTCTCTTAGAAAGTTGTGTTATGTAGATGTACATGTACATGTGGATGGTGATGATGGAATGGGGAATAAGTGGGAAGATATAAAGGAAAGAGAACTGTCCTCTCTCCCCAGCGTGGGAGACAGCATATACAGTGGGAAAGAGAATTGGATCGTGGTTTTCTGCTCCCTAATTGTAACTTTATTTTCTTTTAATTTTAGGAAATTGTATATACAACAGTGTAAAGTTACCAAAAAATAGAGAATAGAAAGCTTCATTTCCACTCCTGACTCCTTCCTCTGCTGTAGTAACCACTCCATTTTCTTACATTTTTTTCTGGAGATATTCTGTGTGTACATAAACTTCATGGCATATCATTTAAAAGTATAAAAATAATACTGCCTTTATGCTTTTAGGCAGATCTCTTGAATTTTAGCATCAACTTTTAAAAATTCTTAGATGGAAATACTAATACATAGCCAATAGAATCCACAGGGATTTTGTGACCATCAGTGAGGTAGTATTTGTGAACATACTTGAAAATCATCATGTATTTTACAAGGACAGGATGGAGGGGAGAGTAGCGATGGAAGTAGTATTGGTCTATACAAGGACGGTGAATCACGTGTGATCTGGTTTAACAGGAGCAATTCTGAATTGGTGGCAGGTCTGTTGTATCAGCGGCATCCTGCTGAACTTTTTGGGCATGTTTCCCTGCGTACAGGTCCTGTCCCTCTTACGGCATGGTTCTGGGGTTTTCTGCGTGGCTAATCAGGGGATTCTACCTGCACCTTGATTGTCAGGTGTGTATTCACTTGAGATGAGAAGTGGAAGCTTGCCAAAGTGTGGGACACCCCTGCTTCCCTCCCTCACCCCTCCTCTTTGCTCTCTCTTCATGTTCAGGGAGTTGGTGCTGGAACTTGGATGATGCAACAGTTTGAATCATGGTCCCTTGATACTGTGGGATCCATTCACTTTTAATTGGTAGTTGCTAGAATCATTTCTCCCTCCCTCATCCTAACTTCCTTTTCTAATTGGCTCTCAGGGGCCTCCAGCTCCTGCTTTAATCAACCAAAGCATAGCTTCTGCAGAGAGTCTAAGATTGGGACCTTGGGGATTGTAGGTTTTTCTGTTATGACTCTCCAAGTTTCTTTTCTAATCTGTTAAAATAACTTTGGATTAGGCCTTGGGGTATAGGGTTCCTTTGGGGAGTCCTTTCACCAAAGCAGCTTAAACAGTGCCAGACTCTTCTAGATTTTGCCAACTACTGTGTTTGACTTGAAGATTTTTGTTCTTGCTGGCAGAGGGAGAAGATTTCTAGTTGAGGTGTCTAAAATGGGTCTGGGGAATGATGGGAGTAGATGAAAAAATTGATCATTTGAGGAATGTGAGTCCATTTTGGTTCACAGATTGCTTCTCTATAGCAAAAAGCCTTGTGGAAAACTTACTTTGTCTGCTTCTGTTTGTCACTGCCTAAACAAACAATAGTTGCACAGTTTTTGACAATAATCATTATTGGGTTACATTTTTAATAAGTATTTTCAAATAGACTTTATTTTTTTAGAGCAGTTTAGGTTCTCAGCAAAACTGAGTGGAGAGTACAGAGAGTTCTCATATACCTTTTGCCCTCACACAGACACAGACACACACACGTGCTTCCCCACCATCAACATTCTGCATCAGAAGGGTGTATTTGTTACAGTCCGTGGACTCACACTGACATATCATCACCTAAAGTCCACAGATTACATTAGGGTTCACTCTTGATGTTGTACTATGGGTTTTGACAAATGTATAGTGATTTGTCTCTACCATTATAGTATCATACAGAATAGTTTTAGTGCCCTAAAAATCCTGTGTGCTCCACCTGTTCATCCTTCCCTTCTTGCCTAGCCTCTGATGACCACTGATATTTTTTACTGTCCCCATAGTTTTGCCTTTTCTAGAAAGTCATATACTTGGAGTCATAAGAATATGTAGCCTTTTCAGGTTGGCTTCATGCATTATGGTTTTAAGTGACATTGAAAAATTATTTTTAGTATGGTTTTAAAGCTATGATGGAGAATACATATATCTCTGCAAACATAAGCACATTTGTGTGACTTCTTTTTGAACAAATGGATACTGCTAAAGGAAACTGTCCTTGTACCAACTCACCTCTGGAGAAGCAATGCAATAGTAGTAGACTTGACTTGAGAGATTTATTACCAACATCCTTTGGACAGGCCACAGTCATCATCCAGGATAGAAAACACTTCGTTGAGGGCTGAATTGTGACTTTTTTATTGAATGAGGGGGTAGCTGTTATCCTACAGATAAACTTGCTTACAAGGCTACATCTTAGGACAAGACCAAGAAAGACACAGAAATCTGTCTATAGCTTCATCAGTGTTCATTGAGAACTGCATTCTAGATAAAGCAAACATATGTATATAATTATATCACTATGTAATATATGTGATGTGTAAATTATTATATATATATCTCTCCCAAGAGATTGTGATCTCTTCTAGAGAGATCTCTTCTAGTGACTTTCTAGATTGTGTCCCTAACCCTACCATGGTGTTTATTTATAGTACACATTCAATAAATGTTGAATGAGCAAACATTATTCTATTGTTGATTACAATTCTCTGAACACTTTTATGCTTGCTTATATTTAGAAATCAGTTTGCCACATGTTTTTTCATGTATTTACATGTTTATGTGGATAGAGAAAGTAAATAAAATGTCTACACAGTCAGGCCAGGATGGCTATAGAGGGTGTAAACCAGAATCCCATCAGGTGAATGCAGAAGTAGATCCAGAGGGCTGGAATCTGAGGGTATGGCCCCACTAGATGGCAGAGTACACGGTTTACCAGTGTGGTCAGGAAAAACCATGCTTCCCAAGAGATAAGGAATCTTAGTCAGGGTGTCAGCCTACCAGTCTTCACCCTGGTGCAGGCCATTTCCTATGCTCTGCCAGGTGGTTGACCAGTTAGGAAAGAAAGTGAACGAAAGTGAAGTCACTCAGTCAAGTCCAACTCTTTGCGACCCCATGGACTGTAGCCCACCAGGCTCCTCTGTCCATGGGATTCTCCAGGCAAGAATACTGGAGTGGGTTGCCAATTGGGAGGACTATAGTTTTTCTTTTATTTACTTGCCTACTGCTGTAGCCCAATTCATAAGTTGGCAAGTAAAGAGGAGATCTCTTTTACTACCTTACTGGTTCTTCCTAGACTCAGTTCCTGATTAAATTCATGACTGTTGACTGAATACCTGCTCTCGCATTGGATATAGCAATATGAGAGATTTAAGATGAATAAGGTCATACATAATTCATACAAAATACATAATAAGTCATATATAATGGGTGGTAATCCAGGCTTAATCTGGTCTACTCCCAGGTGGCACTAGTGGTAAGGAGTCCACCCACCAATGCAGGTGATACAGGTTCAATCCCTGGGTCAGGAAGATCCCTTGGAGGAGGAAATGCCAACCCACTCCAGTATTTTGCCTGGAAAATTCCATGGACAGAGGAGCCTGGTGTGCTGCAGTCCATGGGGCCACAAAGAGTCAGACATGACTGAGTACACACTGATGCTTTTGACACCAAACCAGGCTGTTTTGTGGGGTTCTTATGTCAAAGTAGAAGAGTTTACTCTGGCTTAGAGGGTAAAGCATCTGCCTGCAATGCAGGAAACCCGGGTTCTATCCCTGGGTCGGGAAGATCCCCTGGAGAAGGAAATGGCACCCCACTCCAGTATTCTTGCCTGGAAAATCCCATGGACAGAGGAGCCTGGTAGGCTACAGTCCATGGGGCCTCAAAGAGTCGGACACGACTGAGCGACTTCACTTCACTTTATGTCAAAGTAAGAAAGCAAAAGGAATTATGTGTTTTTAATTAAACCCATGAAGAGAATGCAGGAAAGACTAAAATTCTAATAGTTAAGGTTAGTTTGTACAGTGCCCATTCTCCTTAGACACTTTAGATTTAATTTTTAACTGTAGTTTTTCACATACTTAATGTTTGTACTTGCCTGTTTTATAAAAAAATGTATAATTAAGGATAAAACTGTATTAATCCATTAAGCCAAATAAAGCACTTCTGAGGGATGTCTAATTGCTCAGATACAAGGACATAATCTGTGATAGTTTCTGTTGTTTCCTTGTTGTGGACCATACTTTGAGAAGCACTGTCCTAGATCAGGTCATCATAATATCTTCTCTAGATTATTACAGTACCCTTATAACCAGTCGCCTCTCTTCAATTTTTATTTTCCTGCCACCTCCTGTATACCCTTAGACCCAGTCCTCCTCTCATATGCTCTGATAGCTCCCTGTGTTTACTCCAGGATAGAGCTTCACACACACTAAATTAAAGCAAACTGTTCACGTATCTGTGTCTTCCTACAGAGTGAGTACTATAAGACTTGTCATATATCAAGAGAAAAATCATTGTAGGCCATCCTAGGTTCACTCACCTTAGTTTTCTTATAGATAGAGGAGCTGAGGCCAGAGAGGTGAAGTGATTCACATAAGAACACATAGCTAGTTGGTGATAGAATGGGAGTGGATTGCCTGTGGTCTGCCTGTTCACTGCCTGTCCCAACATATTACACTTGCTGTGTATTTGTATGGTGAAAGATTAAATAATTTTTAACATACCAAGGTTTAAGAATGGGCAAACACATTTTAGAAAGAGTTTAATACTCAATATCAAAAGGATTTTTCTGATTAACTAGAAGATCCAATTAACCATTATCCTCCTTCACATATAATGCTTGGGTGGGTTGAAGTTTTGTGTTTTATACTTAGTCATACAATGGAAGTACAATGACCACCAGAAGGTAGCAAAACACAAATGGCTATGGAAAAGAAGTCACAAAAAGACCATGGAAAAAGGCAATTTTGTAGGGCTAAGGTTTTAGAGAATTTAGAAAGCTAAAGTGGAAAAATGACAAAGGAGGAATAAGTCAATGAGAATTCTCACTGTGACAGGTTTTATCCTTTTCCACAATTTTCCATCCTCAAAAATTGTACATCCAGCATCTAAGAAGTATCTCTAAGACAACACAAAAGTAAGGGTGAAAAATATTAATGTTCCATAAATTCATCCTTCAAAAGTTTCAACAGTAATTTTATATCAGTCACTCCTTTTCTTGGGAAAAATTGAGAGGTGGTGTGGAGATGGAGGTGAGAGATTTGTTGAAATAGAGGAGGTGGCAGATTTGGATGGCATGGATACCTAGGTCATGAAGGATATCTAGGGTTCTGATTTCCTCTTCCTTTCTATCAACCCTTTTCTCTGCTCTTCCATGTCTACATATTTTTCCTGTCTAGTATTCAACACCCTTCATAATATGACCCCAAAATGAGCCCTCAACTTTCACCAGGCTAGTCACTTAACTACTCCACCCTCTATCAACTCCACACATTTGCTTAGGCTTCTCTTTAAACTCAGAGCCTCACCTTATCTTCTGCTCTGCAGGTTTAGAAAGATAACACAGATTCTTTGGGTCTTATTTTGTAAAATGGGTTAGCTTGTATCTTATAACAGTGTCACAGGGATTAAATGGGACAATTTATGTAGGGACCACAGCACAGTATAAGACACCTGGAAGATTCTCAGCACATGTTTGTTCCCGTCTCCTTCCTATCTTCAAACCACCTGTCAACTGTAACTTCTTTTTGAATGAATTTCTGGCTACAGCATATACTGATACTTATATACTTATTTTCCTAAGCTCTTGGGGGCACTAAATGTAAAATTCAAGGAAGGAAAATGAACACAACACTAACTTCACCTCTTATATTGACAAACAAATGAGAAACCATGATAAAAATCAGTGTTGGGGAGGCTGTGGGAAAATGAGCACTCTCAAACAAATGTTTTAGCAAGATACAATTCACATAGCATAAAAATCATCCCTTTAAAGTATAAGTAATTTTTAGTATATCCACAATGTTGTGCAACCACCACCACTGATTATAGAACATCTTTGTCAGCCCCAAAGAAACTGAGTATCCATTAGCAGTCATTTCCCATTCTTCCCTCTGCCTAGTCTTTAGAAGCTACTAACCTACTTTCTGTCTTTACAGATTTGCCCATTCTGGATATTTTATATAAATCAAATCCTATAATATATGGCCTTCTGTGTTTGGATTATTTTACTTAGTATAATATTTTCAAAGTTCATGTAACAGTGGGTGAATAATATTCCATTGTGTGTATATACCACATTTTGTTCATTCATCTGATGATGGAGGTTTAGATTGTTTTACTTCTTGGCTATTATGAGTAATACTACCATGAACATTCATATACATGTTTTATATGAATATGTTTTTAATTCTCTTGGGTTTATACTTATGAATGAACTTGTTGCATCATATGGCTACCCTATGCTGAACTATTTGAGAAACTGCCAATGGTTTTTTAGAGCAGCTGCACCATTTTACATTTCTTCCAGCAACGTGTGTGTTCAAATTTTTTCAAATCCTGGCCAGCACTTGGCACTGTCTGTCTTTTTTATTTTAGCCATGCTAGTGGGTATGAAGAGGTACCTTAATGTGATTTTAATATATCTTTCCCTAGAGATTAACAGAGTATCTTTTCATTTGCTTACAAGCCATTTGTGTATCCTTTTCTAAGAAATGCCTACTCAAATATTTTGCACATTTAAAAAATTGAGTTGTGTTCTTATTGTTGAGTCGTAAGAGTCACCTTATGACAGAAAGTGAAGAGGAACTAAAAAGCCTCTTGATGAAAGTGAAAGAAGAGAGTGAAAAAGTTGGCTTAAAGCTCAACATTCAGAGAACGAAGATCATGGCATCTGGTCCCATCACTTCATGGGAAATAGATGGGGAAATAGTGGAAATAGTGTCAGACTTTATTTTTTGGGGCTCCAAAATCACTGCAGATGGTGACAGCAGCCATGAAATTAAAAGACGCTTACTCCTTGGAAGAAAAGTTATGACCAACCTAGATAGCATATTCAAAAGCAGAGACATTACTTTGCCGACTAAGGTCCGTCTAGTCAAGGCTATGGTTTTTCCAGTGGTCATGTATGGATGTGAGAGTTGGACTGTGAAGAAAGCTGAGTGCTGAAGAACTGATGCTTTTGAACTGTGGTGTTGGAGAAGACTCTTGAGAGTCCCTTGGACTGCAAGGAGATCCAACCAGTCCATTCTAAAGGAGATCAGTCCTGGGTGTTCTTTGGAGGGAATGATACTAAAGCTGAAACTCCAGTACTTTGGCCACCTCATGCGAAGAGTTGACTCATTGGAAAAGACTCTGATGCTGGGAGGGATTGGGGGCAGGAGGAGAAGGGGATGACAGAGGATGGGATGGCTGGATGGCATCACCGACTCGATGGATATGAGTCTGAGTGAACTCCGGGAGTTGGTGATGGACAGGGAGGCCTGGTGTGCTGTGATTCATGGGGTTTCAAAGAGTCAGACATGACTGAGCGACTGAACTGATCTGAAGAGTGTATTTTTAAAAAAATATATATTCTTGATACTGGACTCTTGTTAGGTATTTTTTTCCCATTCTGTGACATTACTCTCTTGATAGATAGTATCCTTGTAGCATAAAATTTTAAAACTTTGATGAAGTTCAATTTATCTATTTTTAATTTTATTGTTGTATTTTTGGTATTATATCTTAAAAATATATAATTCTGTATAATTTAAGGACTCTAAGGTATAAGTCTGTGTTTTATTCTAAGAGGTTTGTAGTTTTATCTTTTACATTTAGATCTTTGATCCATTTTGAGTTAATTTTTGTCGGTGGTGTGAGGTAGGTGTCCAACCTCATTCTTTTCCATGTGTATATCAAGTTGTCCCAGAACCATTTGTTGATAAGTAATACACTATTTAGAAGTATCTAGAGTTTAACAGTATTTTATGTAATTAAAAAGTTAAATAATTTATATCCCAGAAATCCTTCTTCTAATTTATGGAATACTTAGGTGATTGTATAGAGATTTTTATTCAAGGGCATTTATTGCAGCATTGTTTCAGTTGTAAAATATTCAGTTCAGTTCAGTTCAGTCCAGTCGCTCAGTCATGTCCGACTCTGCGACCCCATGAACCGCAGCACGCCAGGCCTCCCTGTCCATCACCAACTCCCGGAGTTCACTCAGACTCATGTCCATCGAGTCAGGGAAGCCATCCAGCCATCTCATCCTCTGTCGTCCCCTTCTCCTCCTGCCCCCAATCCCTCCCAGCATCAGAGTCTTGACTTATAATAAAGTATCTTAATTGAGTCTTGGGTAAATAAATTGTGATATGTTTGTATAATGGGATACAATATTCCTGTTAAATAGAATGAGATAAATATTTGACCTCTTCTTCTATGCTAAGTATTATACTACTGTTGATTCCCAGTAATAGTGGCCCTCACAAACACAACTGTAGTTGAACAAAGATCGGTTTATTGTTTTTTTGCAAAGAGAGAACACATGCCATGGGGAACATGGAGCATCTTTGTAGAAAGACATTAGAAAGGATTTATTATATGATTTGGGCTTTTGTTATTGACTTGGGGAGAACTGAAGGGAATAGAGATTTTCTCTGGGTACTGTCAGAAAGTAGAAGAAAATTCTATGATTGAATATCTTAAGGGCTATCTAGAAGGCACTTAGGCTAAAGTTTTACCCGGTAAAGAGACAGTAGCCATTCATGTTAGCCTAAAGAAAAGGATATTTGGCCATTTTTTTGGTGGTTGTGACTATTCTTGATTTTGTCTGTGCTCCAACATGATTCTAGAGTGGTCTGGGAACTTATGTTCAACAGGATTGCACTATGGCCCGGCTGAGAGAGCCAGGCCAGCTGCCAGCAGCACTCAGACCTGCTGATAGTGCCAGGCCAGCTCCCAGATTCCATGGGCTTTTTTTGGCTCTGACACTGTGTTGAAAAAGGCAGTCCTGTCCTCAAGGAGCTCCCTCAAGGGGAAGTGTGTGCAAATAAATTACACCACAGTGTAGTACGTGTAATAGCAGAAATGTTAAAAGCAAATTCAACAAACTATTATTTAGCAGATATTCAAATTTTATTTCAGACTTACCACAAAGGAACTATATCTCTAAGAAAGAGTTTCTTCTGGTTGAGAGAATTTTTTTCTCTCTCTTTCAATAGAGAGAAAGTGTGTTTAGATAAGATTGTTAGACTAGGTATAAGAAAGAAGTCTCTTAAAGATTACAGAAAGATTTTTTTGTTAAAACTCACTGTCCCTTGATACAAACTACTATATATAAAATACACAAACAATAAAGTCCTACTGAATAGTACAGGAACTCTAACAATCCTGTAATAAGCCATATGGAAAAGAATATTAAAACTGAATTACTGTGCTGTACACCAGAAAATAACACAATGTAAATCAACTATATTTCAAAGGATTAAATTAAAAAAGGATTAATTAAAAAAGGATACTCTTTCCAAAAGGAAAAAAATTCACAGCACCTTTAAAATATATTAAGTATGTGCAGTCTTTTTGTATATCAACTATAGCTAAATAAAAATGTTAAAAAAGTCACTGTACCTTTAACCATTTGGTAAAGGTCATTAGACATCCTAAAACATGAGAAATCTTTCAGCAGTGTCTACTTTCCCTCATATAACAATCCCATTTTTAAAATTCCAGTAAGGACAGTCTTTAAAAATTTTTTACTGCATGTCAAAGTCCAGTGAATTATAAGGCTTTAGTAGTCAGCATAGATATTTAAGCTAGGCACATTTCCAGGAAAAAAAAAATGGCCTCTAACTACTCAGAGTAAAGCCTATTAAGACCACTGAAAGAACTTACACATTTCCACCTTATTCTTCATTAGAACTTAGAAGTATGACACATTTTTGGCTCATGAATTTTGACTAATTCTCCTTCCAAACAAGACATTTCTCAGGGCAAGTTTCATGTCCTTATTGCGAAGACTATAGATCAGGGGATTAAGGAAAGGAGTCATTATTGAATATACCAATGTGAGGATTTTCTGCATCAAAGCTGAGATGCCATATGTAGGACTCACATACATTACCATGACTGTCCCATAGAAAAGAGACACCACAGTTAAATGAGAACCACAGGTTGAAAAGGCCTTTCTCCGGCCAGCTGTAGAAGGGATCTGAAAAACAGCTCTGAGCAGCAGGGTGTAGGATCGAAGAATATACGTAATAGTGAAAAAGAGGACAAGGGAGCTCTGAGTATAGAAAATAAATTCAGTAATGGGGGCTGGAGCGCAGGACAGAGCCATCAGTGGATCCATATCACACAGGAAGTGATTGATGATATTGGGTCCACAGAAGGGAAGTTGGGAGATGAAAAAAATGGGGATTGGGTAGCCAAGGAATCCAGTGAGCCAGCAGAGAGATACCAGTGTTCCACAGAGCCTCCGAGTCATGATGATGGGGTAGTGCAGTGGGTGACAGATGGCCTGGTACCGATCATAAGCCATTACTGCTAAGAAGAGACATTCAGCTGTGCCCAGGGAAAAGAAGAAATAGAACTGGAGGAAGCAGCCAGAAAATGAGATGGCCTTCGTTTTGGAGAGAATGTTGACTAGCATGTTAGGAACAGTGGAGGAAACATACCAGATTTCAAGGAAGGCAAAGTTTCCCAACAGAAAGTACATGGGGGTGTACAGTTGTGGGTCCCATTTCACTGCACAGATAATGGCTCCATTCCCCATCAAAGTCAAGGCATAAACCACCAAAAATAGTAAGAAGAGAAAAATCTGTATCTCCCAGCAACCAGGGAATCCCAGGAGAACAAACTCAGTCACAATGTGTGTTGCTGACCTGTTCATGGTTCTTAAATCTACAAAGAAGAAAGACGTGAGAGAACCCAAGTTACTTTGCTTCTTACATATCCTAAGGATTTTATTGAAGGGAACTTAAACTGTACCCTAAAATATATGAGGTATTTTGAAATGAAGTGGGAATAAATCTCACCTTATTTTGAATTGACTATGGATCTAAATCTCAGTACTATTTTGTTAGAATCCAATGCAGAAAGATCCACATCAGTTTGTACAACCAGTGGTGAAAATTTCTTTCTTTTTTATTTTGATCCTTAAGAAGATGCTTTCTAATTTTGGTCTTTTTCTAAAGTTGACTATAGATTTTCATGTACAAACTCTTCCACTTTCTCTTATTCAGCATACTTTGTTACAAAACAACAATGTCATATTTTGAGAACAGCTACCGTGAAGTTAATTTAAGCCTTTGGCAACAGACCAGTTAGCTGATTTACACATGGAGAAAAAAATTACTCCAGAATAACCTAATCAATTGAGTTATTTGTGACAGATATCATGACACTCAAGACTAGAGGCTATTCCTAAATTCCTTAAATTTTTTTTTTTTAAATATCACTCTAACCACTTGCTGCTGCTGCTGCTGCTATGTCGCTTCAGTCGTGTCTGACTCTGTGCAACCCCATAGAGCAGCCCACCAGGCTCCCCTGTCCCTGGGATTCTCCAGGCAAGAACACTGGAGTGGGTTGCCATTTCCTTCTCCAATGCATGAAAGTGAAAAGTGAAAGTGAAGTCGCTCAGTTGTGTCTGACCACTTGAGTGATGCCTAAAAAAAGTACAAGAGACCTAGTATATCATAAATATTTGCTATTATTTTAAAAATATCCCTATTTAAGTGTTTAATTTTACATTTTTACACATAGTATAAAAAATAAACTATCTTGCTTTTTATATTCAGATCCTACCTAGATAAAACAGTGTTTTCAACACAAAAGTGTTTTTTTTTTTTTTTTGGATGATAAAGACAACTAAAGGAATCTACAGTCAAACAGGGTTTTATCTGCAATTTTATCTGGTAGAATTAATTTTGTTCTCTGAAAAGAAAGTGAGGACATTATCAAATATTTGGACAGTACATGCATTTAAAATTTGTACATTTAAAAATTGTGCAGCATTTAAAAATTGTACAAAAATGTATAAATTTTCATATATTTCAAACAACAGAGTAATTTTGTAATTGATTAATATTAAGAAAACACTAAGAGGCCTAAGGGCAACAGAGGATGAGATGGTTGGATGGCCTCACCAATGCAATGGACATGAACTTGGGCAAACTCTGGGAGATGGTGAGGGACAAGAAAGCCTGGCATGCTGCAGTCCATGGGGCTGTGAAGAGTCTGACATGACTTGGTGACTGAACAGCTGAACAACAGCAACAACAACTTGGCGACTGAACAACAAGAGACCTAAAAATAATAGTTTCAACATTCAGTTTTCTTGTTAAATTCAGATCTCCTGCTTTGTATATTAGAAATCACCAGTCCTAACTTTGTTAGGAATAGGAGATAAAGAAATTTGAAAGGCAAACAAGAACAGAGAAATTGAAAGGAGGATCATGGATGATACTTATGAATCAAGATTTGGAATATTCTCATCGGTGGTTTTTAAGGAAGCATAAAAAGGAAGTTTGAGCATCCAAGTCTAAAGCTGTCCAGTTTTCCAGTCAATGTTGAATCCAAAAGATATGTGTTTACCATCTTCACTGAATAAGGTGCTTGGTAGAAGATTCCCAGACTGTTATTTACAAAGCATAAATAAATCACTTTTTCTGTAATAGGTCAGAAATAAATCCAAGTTCACAGATTTAAACCAGAATCATGAGATCTGTGCTTCCTGTTTTCCTTTACGAAAAAACGAAATATGTCTGCTTAATGTGAACAACAGTTTGGGACACTCTAGGTTTGACAACTTCACATCTCACTTCATCTTTTCTACCGCAGTGCCCTATAAGATTTATTAGCAGCGACATTATTTTTCCTGCAGCTTTTGGTGAAAATGCAGATAAGCTGTCGGATGGTCAAAAAGTGGGAAGTTTGATAGAAAAGTCTAGAGTTGTCAATTTTTATTTTTACCATTGATAGAATAAACTGACTCAATTAAGTTCTTCATAACTCCACCCTCCAAAGTTTCCAAAATTACTTTCTGGGAATAGTTAGTGTATTAGAATGGAATATCACAAATTTATGCCATACACACACTGTTTCTTATGCTTTGGGGATTCATAAATCATTACATGAGGACAAACTTAGGGACCAGTTTTTTCATACTCTTTCCAATACAAGAAACTGACCAGCCAGCTGACCAGTCAACTCACCAGTCCACCCACTTCAAGAACAGTAGCTTGATTAAACAGCTTCCTTCTGTATGCTCTTCACTTGATATTCTGTCCTCTCAGGTAGTCTGAAGGAAGAGTATACTACCTGGAAAGTGAGATTGCTTTCAGAAAGATCATCTCTAATAATCATAAAAATCATACAATAGGAAAAAATGGTGCAGATGATCTATGCTAACTGTTCATTTCAGAAATAGGCTTCATAAAGGGTCCATGGCTTTTTATCCAATGAACAAAAATGTTCTATGTTCACATACAGAATGTTTACACTATACTGATACAGAGGAATAATGACTAACCAGATTTATAAAGTAAAAGGCACTCTATAGTATATCACATCAATGGCTGTAACATGAACAGTTAGTGCTTTTTTTTTCTTACATACACTGTTGGATTTCCTGGCTCAGTTTGACGAGATATATGGATATGGTCGGAGAAGGCAATGGCACCCCACTCCAGTACTCTTGCCTGGAAAATCCCATGGATGGAGGAGCCTGGTAGGCTGCAGTCCATGGGGTCGCTAAGAGTTGGGCACGACTGAACAACTTCAGTTTCACTTTTCACTTTCATGCATTGGGGAAGGAAATGGCAACCCACTCCAGAGTTCTTGCCTGGAGAATCCCAGGGATGAGGGGGTCTGGTGGGCTGCCGTCTATAGGGTCACACAGAGTCGGACATGACTGAAGTGACTTAGCAGCAGCAGCAGCAGCATGGGTATGGTAGAGCTGAACATAAAAGCGTGTCCTCCTCATTGACTGATGAGAAAAACTCCAGGTGAGGGCATTTTATGTGGGTGACTGGGCTTACTTCCCTCCTGGAGCCTCCAGAGGTTTATTTTCTAAGTTTGCTGAGACATTTAACATATGAAACAGTGTTTAATCCATGTTTCCTCTCAGGGGTTACTCTAAAAATCTATGTCTCTCCCCAAGTGGTCTCAGTGGCTTCCTTGCTTCCCCTGGAGTGCCTCCTCTTTTCAGTCTTTGGGACTCATCCAGTTTTAGTAGATTAGCTCCTATGAGGTGGCTAGAGTCAAGAAAACAGAGAATCCAGGGGAAATCTTGAGTAAATTTCAGAGGCTTTTCACTGCAGGGATTGCATTCCTTCTGTGGGGGTCAGTGCAATAAATGGAAGTTTTCTTTCCCATGACTCAATTCTGAAACTGAGACATGCTTGTGAACAAATATTTCCCCTCTAGCTTGAATGAAGCACTACAACATAGAGACATAGGAAACTGTAGTCTGTTGGCCACTTTATAATGAAATCCACTAAAATATCCTGGAGTCTTTCACTGTAATAATCAGGTGATTGGTACTAGGTAGGAACTGCCTTGAATGACCTAATCATGATGTGGAATGACCTTACTTGCTGTGGAGGGAAATCCGAGATGGCAGAAGCGATTTACTTGACTTATCTAGTCAAATTGTCAATTTCTACTCTGATTTCACTTTCCATGAATGGGGAATTTGAAACCAGTGTAAATGTGATGAGATTTTTAATCATTGGTCTTTTGTTTTTCTTCTAAAAGAATTGGGGCTTCTTTCTGGGATCCTCTTAAACCAGTTCTGTAAGTATTACTCCTAGGGAAAGGTGAATGATAGTCAATGAGAAAATCTTCACTGATGGTTACCAGTGCAGCTTATAAGTGAATTTGACACTTCATTGGCACTCAATGACATTTCTCAATCGAGTATTCTTGACTTCCTTGTCAAATATTAGTTGTACTTATATATCTGAGGGTTTATTTTTGGGCTCTCAATTTTGTCCCATTGGTCTATGTGTCTATTTTTATACCAATACCATGCTGTTTTGATTCCTATAGCTTTGTAGTATAGTTTGAAATCAAGAAGTGTGATGCCTCCAGCTTTGTTCTTCTTTCTGAGGATTGCTTTGGCTGTTTGGGGTTTTCTGTGGTTCCAGACAAATACTAGGGTTGTATTTTCTATTTCTGTGAACAATCCATTGAAGTTTTGATAGGACTTGTATTGAATCTACCTGATAGCTTTGGGCGTGTGTGTTAGTTGCTCAGTTGTGCCTGACTCTTTGTGACCCCAAGGACTGTAGTCCACCAGGCTCCTCTGTCCCTGGAATTCTCCAGCAAGAATACTGGAGTGGGTAGCCATGTCCTTCTCAGGGGATCTTTCTAATCCAGGGATTGAGCCTGGGTCTCCTGCATTGCAGGCAGATTCTTTACTGTTTGAGCCACCAGGGAAGCCATTTTAGCAGTATTAATTCTTCCCAATCCATGAAAGGCTAGTTTTCTGTTTATTTGGGTCTTCGTCAATTACTTTCCTCAATGTCTTTCTGCTTTCAGTGTATGGATCATTCATCTTCTTGGTTAAATTTATTCTTATTAGTTCATTGTTTTTGATGTTACTGTGAATGGGATTTTTTATTTCTTTTTTAGATATTTCATAGTTGGTGTATATGAATAAAACTGATTTCTGTATGGTGATCCTTCAACTTTACTGAATTTATTGATAATTCTAACAATTCTTTTTTTATTTTTGCTGGAGTCTTTAGGATTTCCTATATATAAGATTATGTCATCTGCAAACAAAGAAAATTTACCTTCTTTTCTGATTTGAAGGAGTTTTATTTCTTTTTATTGACTGGTTGCTCTGGCTGGGACTTCCAGTACATGCTGAATGGAAATAGTGAATGTGGACACCTTTGTTTTGTTTCTGAGCTTAGAAGAAAAGCTTTTAAGCTTTTACATTTGAGTATGATGTTAGCTGTTTACTTGTCATAATATGGCCTTTATTGTGTTGAGGTATATTCCTTCCATATTCAATTTGTTAACAATTTTTTCCTTTTTAATCATGAAAAGATGTTGTACTTTGTCAAATGCATTTTCTGTATCTATTGAGATGATCATATAATTTTTGTTCTTCTATTTGTTAATGTGGTATATCATATTATTAATTTGCTTATGTTCACCCATCCTTGCATCCCAAACATAAATTCCACTTGGTCATGATGTATGATCCTTTCAATGTGTTGTTGAATTTGGTTTGCTAATATTTTGCTGAGAATGTTTCCATGTATATCCATCAGGGATACTGGCAGTACTTTTCTTTTCCTGTGGTATCCTTATCTGGCTTTCATATCAGGATAATGCTGGCCTTATATTCCCCCATCAGCAACCATAATTTGGCAGCAATACAATTACAAAATTGCTTCTGTGGGAGTTTTGGGATCCAGATAAGAGATTATGAATCCCCAAGGAAGCCCATGACCAATGAATGCCATTTTAAGAATGCAGGCTGACACACAGATGTAGACTTCCTGACTTAGGTCTTGGGTGTAGATTCAGAAATAGTCTCATCTTCCTGTCGGCTCAGCTCAATCATTTTTGTCCTTGGTCTCCACCAGTGCCATTCCTCCAAGAAACCCAGCAGGAGTCATGCTCACCTCTGCCCAGGTAACAGTCCCACCAAGCTGTTTGCCTGTGAATCCTGAAGTAATCTGTGACCCAGTTCCAGCTCCTTTTAGCCTCCAGTTGTGCCTGTCCAAGGACTGAGTGGCAGAAAAGACTATGTCTCTGAGGCAGGCCCTCTAACCTTGGTCCAACTACAAATCCTGAAACAGCCTTTTAGCTCAACTCTAGCCTCTCTTAGCCATAGGTGAGAAAGACTCTTGCCACCAGGCATCAAAAAGTAAAAATACTTAGGTTAAATAAATTTAACCAAGGAGTGAAAGATCTGTACATTGAAAACTGTAAGATACTGATGAAAGAAATTGAAGAAGACACAAATAAATGGAAGTCTAGCCTGTGTCCATGGATTAAAAGAATTAATATTGTTAAAAAGTACATACTGCTGCAAAGCATCTACAGATTCACTGCAAACCCCACCAAAATTCCAAGAACACTTTCCACAGAACTAAAACAATCCTAAATTTTTTATGAAACCACAAAAGACTCAAATATCCAAAGCTACGTAATACTGTTCAGCCACAAAAAATGAAGGAAATACTGCCAATTGAAACAACATGGATGAATGTGGAGGACATTGTGCTAAGTGAAACCCAGATAGATAAGACTGAATAATTTTACTTACATATGAAATCTAAAATAGTGAACTCACCAAACCAGCTCTCTGAATAGTGAATGCCAGAGGCTAGGAAGTGGGAGAGTTCAGAAGATGTTGGTCATGTTGGTCAAAGGATATAAACTGTCAGTTGTAAAATAAATAAGTTCCAGGGATCTAAAGTACAGCATGGAGACTATAATTAATAATATTGTATTATACTTGAAATTTGTTAAGAGAAAGCTTGAGTTCTCACCACACAAAAAAGGTAACTATCTGAGGCAATAAATGTGTTAACTAACTTGAGATGGTAATCATTTCATAAAGTTTGCATATATTATTAATAAATCACCATGTTGTATATCCCAAAGTACAATTTATATTTATCCTCTTACCTCAATAAAGTTAGAAAAAAATGAAGAAGTATATACTTTTTTATGTAAACTAGAGAATTTATTACCAGTAGACCTGTACTAGGAGTAATGTTTAATTTTTTCAGGTAGAAGGAATTTGTTACCAGACAGATATATGGTTTCACCAAGGAAATGAAGCTCTGGAAACGAAATGAAAGAAATACATATAATACCAATATTTTGTGTGTTTTTTATAGGATAAAAGTAAAATCCATGACAAAAAATAGCCCAAAGGTTGAGAGTGAGGAGTTGAGAGAATTATATAAATCCTTTATACAACATATGAAGTAGTATAATATTTGAAATGGACTCTGATTAAGTATGTATATTGTAGACCATAGGACAATCTTTTAAAAACTTAAAAAAGAGATACAAGTCATAAGGCAATAATGGAGTTAAATGGATTCATAAAAAATAAGCCAAAGACTATGGAAAAAGAGGGAAAAAACTGAATAGATAAATATCGAATGTAGTTAGCAAAATGGTAGATTTTATTTGTTTATTTAAAGATTACTTTTTTGATGTGGACAATTTTTAAAGTCTTTACTGAATTTTTTAACAATACTGCTTCTGTCTCATGTTTTATTTTTTTGGCCATGAGCCATACGGGATCTTAACTCCTCATCTAGTGATTGAACCCACACCCCCTACATTGGAAGGCGAAGTCTCAACCACTGGACCACCTGGGATGTCCCCAAATAGTAGATCTTAATCTAACCATTTCAGGTATTAGATTAAATTGTCATTCTTATTTAGTTGCTAAGTCCTGTCCAACTCTTTTGTGACCCCATGGACTGTAGCCTGTCAGATTTCTCTGTTCATGGGATTTCTCAGCAAGAGTACTGGAATGTTGCCATTTCCATCTCCAGAGGATCTTCCTGAGCCAGGGATTGAACCCGTGTCTCTTGCATTGCAGGTGGATTCTTCCCGCTGAGTCACCAGTGAAGCCCATTAGACTAAATACAAATGATCTGAAGAATCCAGTTAAGAGTGATAATGTAAACTGGGGGGAAAAGCAAGATAATATGTTTTCTACAAGAAGTCTACTTTAAATTAAAAAAACAAATTAAAAGTAAAATATTAGAAAAAGTATGCCAAATGAACATTAATCAAAAGAAAGGTGGAGTAGCTGTATTAATATCAAAGTAGACTTCAGAATGAGGAACATTACCAAGAGTAAAGTAGGATACCAGTGCGTGCTCAGTCACTCAGTTGTGTGTCACGCTACAGACTAGCCCACCAGTCTCCTGTCTATGGGATTAGTATACAGCATGATTCAAAAGGGGCCACTTCTCCAGGAAGGTATAACAATCCCAAATGTATGACATGCCTGACAACAGATTTTCAAAACACATCAGCAAAAACTGGTCAAAGTGAAATCAATTTAAGGAGTGAATTTTACTGTATGTAAAAAATTTATTTATTTATTTTTTCAGTTCATTTTTTAAAAAATTTATTTATTTTTTATTTTACTTTACAATTCTGTATTGGTTTTGCCATACATTGACATGAAATAGCCTATGTTAAGTGAAAGATTCCTTTTAAGTGAAATTTTAAAACAAGTATATCTAAAATATTTTTAGTAGATAAATAAAAATTATAAAGCAGAGAATTTACAATAGAAATTAGTGGGAGAAAAAAGTATGATAAGACTTCCAGAGTTCTTACAATGCCCTCTTTCTTCTATAGTGACTATGGGATATTTGTTTTTTAATTATTCTTTATACTCATTGTATTTAGCATAAATGTTTTATATATTTTCTGTCATGTATTTTACAAGAAAATTGTCAAAAGATAGTTTTTTTTAGATAAAACCATGGGGAACTTAATTGAATAAGTTCTTTTTGAAGTATCGTGCTATGTAAAATTCTGCTTCTCTGACTTACAGTTTCTCATTATATTACTCCTGGAAGTTGGTGATGGACAGGGAGGCTTGGCATGCTGCAGTCCACGGGGTCGCAAAGAGTCACACACGACTGAGCGACTGAACTGAACTGAACTGAACTGAGTCGCTCAGTCATGTCCGACTCTTTGCGACCCCATGGACCGTAGCCTGCCAGGCTCCTCTGTCCATGGGAATTCTCCAAGCAGGAATGCTGGAGTGGGTTGCCATGCCCTCCTCTAGGGATCTTCCCAATCCAGGGATCAAACCCAGGTCTCCCGCATTGCAGGCGGATTCTTTACCTTCTGAGCCACCCAGTGTTTTATTCTGAAACTGAACGTTTTATTTTTTAGGGTCTGATCTGTTTGTTGTTTATGATGTCTCATTCAATACCTTGTTTCTTAGGTATCATGACTGTTCTGATGTAGTATATATTTCATTATACTTTTTAGTTCTTTATTGGGGAGTTCATGCATATCTACCATATTTCTGACATAAGTCTGATAGTCTTTGTTTTTCAAAGGCTATTTTTTAGAGCACTTTTATGTTTACAACAAGATTGAGAGGAAGGCATAGACATTTCCCTAATGCCTCTTACCCACACACCTAGATAACCTTCCGCTTTACTGACATCACTCACTAGAATGGGCTGCATTGACACATCATAATCACCCCAAAATACATAGTTTACCTTTGGACTCTTTCTTGGTATTGTGTATTCTATGGCTTTTAGACTATATCCAGTCCTGGTAAACAATTTTTTTTTTCTTTTTGGGGGCTCCATAGTGGGATTTATTACTGCAAAGAATGAACCGGGGAAAGAAAAGTTGATTCTTTTCGCCTGTAAACCGCAGTGCTGGCGCAGTAAACAGGGATGCAAGGCATCAGCCTGACACTCGGCTCATACTGGAGAGCATAACCGCAGAGGGGAGATGCTAACAGGCAGCTGGGGTCCAGTACTGCAATCCACGCGCCGGTCAGCAGGGCGCCAGTGATGCAAGGTGGCCTCCACGCGCTTGTCAGGCACACGCGTCTCCGCCGCCAGAGGGCGCATGGGAGTGAGTGGCGGGAGAGCAGAACCCAGATGACATTTTCCTGTGGGTCAGGAGAGAAGCTGGTCAACCCCGAGGTACTGAGGCGTGAACATCCGCATCATTTCGGTGTTTTGACTTTTAATCTTACGGTTTGAGCACTTTTAACGTTTCCGCCTTTCGCTGCCCCTCATGTTTTTCTGAGGGGAAAGTTACAAACCCTGAGTGGAATGGTTTGAATCTTGAGAAACTGCGGAAAGGCCACTGTGTGGGTATTTTTGAGCCCTTCCCTGAGTTAATGGTTGATTGTCTCCATAGTTTTGCTCTTTCCAGGATGTCAGAGTTGCAATCATATAGTTTCTAGGTTTTTTAGATTGGCTTATTTCACTTGGGAATGTGCATTTAAGATTCCGCCTGTCTTTTCATGGTTTGAGAGAAAATCTCTTTTAGGCACTGAGTAATATTCCATTGCTGGACGGACCACAGTTTATCTGTTCACCTGGGGAAGGACATCTCAGTTGCTTCCAGGTTTTGGCAATGATGACTAAAGCTGCTATAAACATCTGCATGCAGGTTTTCGTGTGGACATTTTTAGACTCCTTTGGGTAAATACGAAGGAATGCTATTGCTGGATCATATGGTTAGCATATGCTTAGCTTTGTGAGAAACCTCAGAATAGGTTTCTTACCACCTCTGCTGAAGTGGCTGTGCCATTTTGTATTCCCCCGTTTTGCATTCCCAACCAGCATTGTGTGAGAATTCCCGTTGTTCCACATCCTCACCAGCAGTGATCATATCATGTTCTGGATTCTGACCATTCTAATAGGCTTGTAGCAGTATCTACTTATTATTTTAATTTATATTTCTCTGATGACATATGATGTGAAACATTCTTTAGTATGCTTATTTGCTATCTGCATGTCTTCTTTGATAAAGTGTCTATTTAGATATTTAGACCATTTGTTTGATTTGTTTTCTTATGGTTGCATTTAAAAATTAATTTAAAATTTTGTTTTTATTGAGATATAGTTGATTTATAATATTATATTAGTTTCAGATATGTAATATAGTGATTCAGAGTTTTTAGGGATTACATTCCACTTAAAGTTATCATAAAATGCTGGTTATATCCCCTGTGAGTGCATGCTATGTTGCTTCAGTCATGTCCCACTCCTGCAACCCTATGGACTGCAGGCGCCAGTCTCTTCTATCCATGGGATTCTTCAGGCAAGAATACTGGAATGGGTTGCTGTGCCCTCCTCCAGGCACTTATTTTTACCTCTTCCAGTGCCTCCAGTGCCTCCTCCAGGCACTCCAGAACTTATTTGAGTTTAAAATGGGTCCTAAAGCAGCAGACACAACTTGCAACATCAACAGATTTGGTCCAGGAACTGCTAATGAATGTACAGTGCCGTGGGGCTTCAAGAAGTTTTGCAAAGGAGACGAGAGCCTTAAAGATGAGGGGCACAGTGGCTGGCCAATGCAAGTTGACAGCGGCCAATTGAGAGGATGATCGAAGCTGATTCCCTTAAAACTACAAGAGAAGTTGCCAAAGAACTCAGCGTCAGCCATTCTTTGGTCTTTTGCCATTTGAAGCTAATTGGAAAGGTGAAAAAACTCATAAGTGGGTGCCTCATGAGCTGATCATACATCAAAAAAATTGTTTTGAAGTGTCATCTCTTATTCATTGCAAAAACAATGGACCATTTCTTGATCAGATTATGATGTATGATGAAAAGTGGATTTTATACGACAATCAGCAAGACCAGCTCAGTAGTTAGACCAAAAGAAGCTCTAAAGCACTTCCCAAAGCCAAACTTGTTCCAAAAAAAGTCATGGTCAGCCACTGTTTGGTGGTCTGTTGCCTGTCTGATCTACTACAGCTTTCTGAAGCTTGGTGAAATCATTTCATCTGAGAAGCATGCTCAGCAAATCAGTGAGATGCACTGAAAACAGCAATGCTTGCAGCCGATATTGGTCACAGGATGAGCCCAATTCTTCATGACAATGCCCGACCACAGGTCCCACAACCAATGCTTCAAAAGTTGAACGAACAGGGCCACGAAGTTTTGCGTCATCTGCCATATTCACCTGACCTCTTGCCAACTGACTACCACTTTTTCAAGCATCTTGAGAATTTTCTGAAGGAAAAATGCTTCCAAAACTAGCAGGAGGCAGAAAATGCTTTCCCAGAGTTCACTGAGTCCTGAAGCATGGATTTTTATGCTATAGAAACAAAGCAACTTATTTCTCATTGGCAAAAATGTTGACTGTAATGGTTCCTATTTTGATTAATAAAGATGTGTTTGAGCCTACAATTATTAATTAATAATTTCATTTTATTGAAGTATAGTTGAATTGTGATATTTTATTAGTTTCAGAGGTGTAATATAGTGATTCAGAGTTTTTAGGGATTGCATTCCACTTAAAGTTATTATAAAATATTGATTATATTCCCTGTGTGTGCATGCTCTGTTGCTTCAGTCATGTCTTACTCCCGTGACCTCCTGTGACCACCAGGCTCCTCTGTCCATGGGATTCTCCAGGCAAAAATACTGGAGTGGGTTGCTGTCCCCTCCTCCAGAGGATCTTCCCAACCCAGGGATTGAATCCAGGCCTCTTACATCTC
Source organism: Oryx dammah (assembly GCF_014754425.2). Lineage (NCBI taxonomy): Eukaryota > Metazoa > Chordata > Mammalia > Artiodactyla > Bovidae > Oryx > Oryx dammah. The sequence continues at coordinate 75,473,095 of NW_024070210.1, read as the reverse complement.
CTGCAATGGAAGGTAGGTTCTTTAACACTAGAGCCACCTGGAAAGCCCATATTCCCTGTACTGCACAATATAGCCTTGTAACATATTTATTTTATATATAGAATTTATACTTGTGTCTTGTGTCTTTTTGAATCAGTGTTTTCATTTTCTTTGTATATTTATTTGGGAGTGGAAATACTAGATCATAGAAGAGTTCTATTTTTAGTTTTTTGAGGAAACTCCATACTGTTTTCCATATGGCTATACCAATTTACATTTCCACCAAAAGTGTACAAGTTTCCTTTTTCTCCACATCCTTGAAAATTTTGTTATTTGTGTTCATTTGATAATAACCATCTGACAGGTGTGAGGTGATATCTTATTTTGTTTTTGATTTGCATTTCTCTGATAATTAGTTGAAATCACTTCTTGATTTCAAACTATATTATATAGCTATAGTAATGAAAACAGTATGGTTTTGGTATAAAAACAGATACACAGATCAGTGGAACACAACAGAGAGCCCAGAAACAAATCCACAAATATATGATTTAATTTATGGGAAAGGAGGCAAGAGTATACAATAAGGAAAGCATAGTCTCTTCCATAAATAGTGTTGAAAAACTGGATAGCCACATGCAATAAAATGAAACTGGGCCACTGTCTTACACTATAAACAAAAATTAATTAAAAATGGATTAAAGACTTGAATGTAAGACCAGAAATCATAAAACCTGTAGAAGAAAACAGGCAATAGGCCTCTTGACATCAGTCTTCATAATGATTTTTGTCTGTGACACCAAAAGTAAAGGCAATAAAATCTCAAACTAAAAAGCTTCTGCCCAGTGAAGGAGCCATCAGCAAAAGAAAAAGGCAACATATACTGAATGGGAGAAAGTATTTACAAATCATATATCTGATAAGGGGCTAATATTCCAAAGTAGATAAAGAACCCATGTAACTGAATTAAAAAAAAAAAAAAAAGAAAAGAAAAAAGAGAAAAGTAATTCCATTAAAAATGGGCATAAGATCTAAATCTAAATATACATTTTTTGGGGGGTTGCTTGAATCATTTTTATTAAAATAGAAATGAGATAAAGATGCCCATGGTGTTCAAAGTGTTGTTATTATTATTATTCAACAGGAAAGTTCCAAAACATTTGCAGTAACACAAGTAAATAAACAATATTGATGAAAGACATGATATAGTAAATAGACATTTTTCCAAAGAATACATATAAATGACCAACAGGTACATGAAAAGATGCTCAACATCATTAACCATTAGGGAAGTTAAAATCATAACCACAATGGGATAATTCACATTTGTTAGAATGACTATTATAAAAAGGACAAGAAATAACAAGTGTTGACAAGGATGGGAAAAGAATGGAATCTTTGTGCACTATTGGGTATGCACATTGGTGCAGCCACCTCAGGAAACAGTGTGAAATTCTTCAAAAAACTAAAAAAGCACTACTACATGATCCAGAAATTTCACTTCTGGGAATATGTCCAAAGGAAATGAAAGCACTAATTAGAAAGGGTATACACCCACATGTCATTGGAGCATTACTTACAATAGCCAACTTATAGAAACAATTTAAGTGTTTATCAACATATGAATGGATAAAGAAGATGTGTATATATATGTATATATAATGGAATATTATTCAGCCACAGAAAGAATGAAGTCTTGCTGTTTTCAACAACATGGACTGACTTTGAGGGCACTATGCTGAATGAAATAAATTAGACAGAGAAAGACAAACATTATTACCTCATTTATATGTGGGACCTAAAAACCCCCAAAACACCCACCCCCTGTCCCAAACCAAGCTCATAGATACAGAGAACAGATCAGTGGTTGCCAGAGGTTTGAGGTGGGGTGGTGAGAAGGGTAAAGAGAGTCAAAAGGTACAAGCTTCCAGTTATAAAATAAGTCCTGGGTATGTAATATATAGCATGGTGACTTAGTTAAGAATACTTATTGTATATCTGAAAATTTTTTAAGAGAATAGATCTTAAAAAATTCTCATGACAAGAAAACATTTTATAAAAAGGAACTCATTTGAATCAGTTCTTTTTTTAAAATATAAATTTATTTATTTTAGTTGGAGGCTAATTACTTTACAATATTGTATTGGTTTTGCCATACCTCAACATGAATCTGCCACGGGTGTACACGTGTTCCCCATCCTGAAACCCCCTCCCACCTCCCTCCCCATACCATCCCTCTGGGTCAGTTCTAATGAGGTGGATGAACCTAGAGCCTTTTATACAGGGTGCAGTAAGAAAGAGAAAGATAAATATTGTACACTAATGCATATATATGAAATCTAGAAAGATGATACTGATGAATTTATTTACAAGGCAACAATGGAGAAACATAGAGAACAGACTTTTGGACACAGGGAGAGGGGAGGAGAGGGTGAGATGTATGGAGAGAGTAATACGGAAACTACATTACCATATGTAAAATAGATAACCAATGGGAATTTGCTGTATGTCTCAGGGAACTCAAACAGGGGCTCTGTATCAACCTAGAAGGGTGGGATGGGGAGGGAGATGGGAGGGAGATTAAAGAGGGAGGGGACATATGTACACCTATGGCTGATTCATGTTGAGGTTGGACAGAAAACAAAATTCTATAAAGCAATTACCCTTCAATTAAAAAATAAATAAATTAAAAAACTTTTATAACTATATACAGTGATGGATATTAAGTAGACATTGTGGCGATTATTTTGTAATACATACAACTATTAAATCATTATAATATACTGAAATTAATATAGTATTATATGTCAATTATACTTCAATGAAAAAGAAAAGAAAGGGGTCCAAAAGTCTGAGTCATTTCTCTCAGGAATGCTTTATCTAAAAGAAGCAAGAAAATTTCACAAATTATGCCAACTTTTAGGGACACCTGCTGAGCACAGCTTGAAATACTAGAAAGGGCTAGATGGGGAGGTATCTTCTAGAAATTTGGCCTCTCACCACTTCCACCATTGTCTCTGTTTCTGGGTCCCGTTCAACATGAAATATACTTACCAGGGATCATGCTAGAAGCACAAAGGTGGCCCAGGAAAAAAGACCTTTTACCAAAAAAAGGGAATAATCCTTTTCAAACTATTGAGTGAGTCAATAGGAAAGAGAATGAGAACTCAGATGATATAACTGATATTGACAAATAAGAATTCCAAACTTTCGAACAGCCTCAAAAATGAATAAAAGAAATGTAAAGGAATAAGATAAACACAAAACTTGTGTTTAAGCTAGTGTTGCTGTAGTGTTTGCACCGTCATGAGAGTAACCTGTCCTTAGGACAAAATAAGCATCTGGTCTAAAAATAGCATGCGATGATCCCTCACCACTGGAGAAACTGGGTCTCAAAGGCTCCAATTAGCGGACTCCTGAGGGAAGGGAGTATTTGGAATATTATTGACAATCTTTCCTCATAAATTATCACTTTTGGAATTCATAGAAGACTATAACCCTTTGGAGGAATATAAGGTTTCAGAGCAACGTAGACAAGTCTTTCTTGTGAAGCAAATATGCCAATTTCTCTCCAAACCAGTATCAGTGTCCAGCAAGGTTAACTTCCTCTCTGGGCTGTTCGCTCCCAAGCATGGCATGCCCTTCATCTTGCCTGCCTTTTGCTGCAGCAAAAACAGAAGATAAGTCAAACTCATGAATTCTACGAGGAGATTAGTTCAGAAGAGGTAAAAGAATAAGACAATTCTAAGTGTGCTTTTTAGCTCTGCCTTCTTTTGTGTGACCGTGAAAATAGTGACACCTCAAGATATATGAATTAATGTAAAGAGACTCATCCTTACAACTAAGAGGGCAGGGAAAAAGGGAAATGAGAGAGTTGAAGATGAGGAAGGAACCTCAACCATATGTAAGTTTTGTCCTTATTAATCAAGGAGTTGTACCCAGTCAGAACTTGTGGAGGGAAAATAGTTGTTAGCAAAGTGACCTCTGGAAATAACTGGCAAAGCAGTTAGGAGGAGCCCTCCCTGTTTAAGCCCTCCCTGTACTTAAGCCTCCCTGTTTTTAGCTGTGTTTCGCTCTGCCACAGAGCCTATGGTCTCTGCTGCAAGGAGGGAGAGCAAGGCGATTGAGCAACTCAGATTGGTGAGTTCACTCCCACATGGTTTCTAAAGCCATTGGAATCCTCCTACACATTAGCACCAAATACTTCTTGTTATTTCCACCCTTTTCTCAAGGTTGCTTTGGCTTCTGGGTAACTCTCAATTCCTGCTTCAGGGAATTCTTCACAGCATTGCTCTGCCGTATATGATCTATTCACAGACTGAAGAGAAGCCTTGCAGTGTGATATGAAAAATTCTGAATTTCTCTCATGCATTGTGTCGCTAATTGCAATCATCAAGATTATTCTTAAAGCTCTAACTTTATGTAATATGGAAAGTAATCAATGTTATAACTAATACATTAATAAACATTCTTAGCTGGAAAAGTTTTATTAAAAGTGTCTGGGTCTGTATTCTGTGTGTATATTTTCCTGAATAAGCATCATGATTCAGTCATGTCACTTCTGGTCATTTTGGCGCAAATAATAACTGACCCTCACTAACAGAGGGGATTCAAAAAACAAATGAATATGACCAAACTACTGACAATAGCATTGTAGGTATTTGTTATTTTCTGAAACTGTCCCAAAACCAGAATAGGGGACTTTCAAGGAATTCTGACACCTCAGGCAAAAACCTCAAAAATGCTTAAATGATACACCAGATACATTGCTCATGTTAAAAACAAAGTTGTTCTAAAATAGAATTTTGACTTAGACCAAAAGAAATATTTTAATTCAATAAGTAAAAGATGAGACCAGATGGAAGTCTTTATGTAGGTATCTGGACTTCAAACTTTTCTTGAACTACAAACAATGATGAATACTGAAGAAAGGATAGCATATTTGACATTTTTTTGTCTTGGTTATCAGATTGTGTTAAGATGTCAACACTTATAGTTGCAACACTGATCCAAAATAAAAATGAAATGCATAAAGATTTCAATGTCTTATGTTACCTTTACCTCTCTCTTCCAATTCCTATCATTTGTGTCTGTAATTCCAAAGATCTGAGTAATTGAAATTCTGTGTCCAATATTAAGAATCTTTTATATTTTATTCTATAGATAAAAATACATAGTTATCATACTTACTTACATTTGTAAGTATTGTCACTAACCTGCAAGCTGCTTGTTGCATAAAATCCTGTCCTTGCTGTATCTGAGAAAATACTGAAAGAGGAATGAGAAAGTCCAAAATTCAAAGTCAGATCATATCAAGCATTCTTAAAGTTTGACAGTCTTCAGTAGTATAGTTAGGTTATTATTTATTTAATAAAATAATAGGATCTTGAGAGGTTTAGAACCTTCTTAAGAGGAAATATTCCTGAGGATTGAAGAATAAAGTCATCTTTGTGATTGTAATTTTTTTCTCTTCACCCTTTAGAAAGCCATGAATGTGTCAGGAGTCAACACGGTGACTGAATTCATACTCCTGAGTTTTCCCTGCTCTAGAGAGGTTCAAGTCCTCCTCTTTGTGCTCTTCTTTGTGTCCTACATCCTGACACTGATGGGAAATGGGGCCATTGTCTTTGCAGTGAAGCTGGATCACAGACTCCACACTCCCATGTACACTCTGTTGGCCAACTTCTCGTTCTTGGAGATGTGTTACATCAACACCACTGTTCCCAATATGTTAAGGAACTTCCTGTCTGAGACCAAAACCATCTCTTTCACTGCCTGCTTCCTCCAGTTCTACTTCTTCTTCTCCATGGGCACCACCGAGACCTTCTTACTGCCCCTCATGGCTTTTGATCGATACTTGGCCATCTGCCGACCTCTCCACTATCCTACCATCATGAGCAGCCGTCTCTGCATGAACTTGGTGGGCCTCTGCTGGGTAACAGCCTTCCTCTGCTATCCAGTCCCTATCTACTTCATCACACAACTCCCCTTTTGTGGCCCCAATACCATTGACCATTTTGTCTGTGACCCTGGTCCCCTTCTGGCTCTGTCCTGCATCCCTGCCCCTGGAATTGAGCTTTCCTGTTCTATACTGAGCTCTCTTATTATCTTTATCACCTTCTTTTTCATTCTTGGGTCTTACACCCTGGTTCTCAGAGCAGTGTTGCGTGTCCCTTCAGCCGCTGGCAGACATAAGGCCTTCTCCACCTGTGGTTCCCACTTGGTAGTCGTATCATTGTTTTATGGAACCCTCATGGTCATGTACATCAGCCCAACCTCTGGAAATCCAGCTGGGATACAGAAGATTGTAACCTTGTTCTACTCCTCCTTGACTCCACTTGTAAATCCACTGATCTATAGTCTCCGGAACAAGGACATGAAGGCTGCATTGAGAAAAATTCAGAAGTGCACAAAAATTAGTCAAAGTGAGTGAGAGACCATGAGTGGATCAAGATCAGAATAACTATTTTACTCGCTTCTATTCCCCATCTAACAATAGGTCTTTATTCATTTGTACCTAGAGATGCAGACTTAAAATGATCTATTGCTGCCTATTCAATAATAAAATTAGTAAAGTAAGGTGATGTAAGGTGAGGTGAAGTCGCTCAGTCGTGTCCGACTCTTTGCAACCCCGTGGGCTGTAATCTACTAGGCTTCTTCGTCCATGGGATTCTCCAGGCAAGAATACTGGAGTGGATTGCCATTTCCTTCTCCAGGGGAATCTTCCCAACTCAGGGATCAAACCTGGGTCTCCCGCATTGGAGGAAGACATTTTAACCTCTGAGCCACCAAGGAAACTAAATCAGACCTTGTTGCTAAGTCAGATATAGTGGATGGTAATTTGAATTAAATGTCCTGGATGTCTGGGCATTAGACTCTTCTAACCTGGTCTCCAGGAAGCACTTGTGCTTTTATTGGTGATGACCTACCTGGTTCCTGACCTCATGCATTTTTGACCTCTATTAAGTGTATCCATTCTTACACTTGATTTTTCTGACCTAAAGATGTCTGTTCTCTCTGCTCTACTCCTGATGAAGAGTAGAGCATTCATACCTTTTTATCCAGAAATGTGGAAATAGAAAAATTGAGCCCAAATTTTTACTTAATTGACATCCAAAAGATTAATAATGGTCTAAAGCACTTCAGTGGTCATGTATGGATGTGAGAGTTGGACTGTGAAGAAAGCTGAGTGCCGAAGAATTGATGCTTTTGAAGTGTGGTGTTGGAGAAGACTCTTGAGAGTCCCTTGGACTGCAAGGAGATCCAATCAGTCCATTCTGAAGGAGATCAACCCTGGGATTTCTTTGGAAGGAATGATGCTAAAGCTGAAACTCCAGTACTTTGGCCACCTCATGCAAAGAGTTGACTCATTGGAAAAGACTTTGATGCTGTGAGGGATTGGAGGCAGGAGGAGAAGGGGATGACAGAGGATGAGATGGCTGGATAGCATCACCGATTCGATGGACATGAGTCTGAGTGAACTCCGGGAGTTGGTGATGGACAGGGAGGCCTGGCGTGCTGCGATTCATGGCATTGCAAAGAGTCAGACATGACTGAGCGACTGAACTGAACTGAACTGAAAGCACTGTCTCCCAAATCTGTTTCATTATTACTTTGGGAGCTTTTTAAAAGAATAGATTTGCAAGCCTTTTGCCAAGTTTCTTAAATCAGAATCTTTAAAGTGGACCCTGGAAATCCTTATTTTAATGTTACTCAAAAAATTCTGGTACACCTAAATCATCACCAGTTCACAGACTAATCTTATAGGGTCACTATTTAAAATAAATACGTGACGGGGAAATAAAAATCTTATGTTGGTTGGGAAAAGTGTAAAAAATTATGATGCATACTATAGATGACTCAAACATTCATGACAGTAGAATAGAATTTAGATTGCCAGGAGAAATATCAGTAACCTCAGATATGCAGATGACACCACCCTTATGGCAGAAAGTGAAGAGGAACTAAAAAGCCTCTTGATGAAAGTGAAAGAGGAGAGTGAAAAAGTTGGCTTAAAGCTCAACATTCAGAAAACGAAGATCATGGCATCCAGTCCCAACACTTCATGGGAAATAGACGGGGAAACAGTGGAAACAGTGTCAGACTTTATTTTTGGGGGGCTCCAAAATCACTGCAGATGGTGATTGCAGCCGTGAAATTGAAAACAGCTTACTCCTTGGAAAGGGGCTTCCCTGATGGCTCAGAGGTTAAAGCGTCTGCCTGCAATGCGGGAGACCTGGGTTTGATCCCTGGGTTGGGAAGATCCCCTGGAGAAGGAAATGGCAACCCACTCCAGTATTCTTGCCTAGAGAATCCCATGGATTGGGATTGGTGGGCTACAGTCCAGGGGTCACAAAGAGTCGGACACGACTGAGCGACTTCACTTTTCACTTTCACTCCTTGGAAGAAAAGTTATGACCAACATAGATAGCATATTCAAAAGCAGAGACATTACTTTGCTGACTGTCCGTCTAGTCAAGGCTATGGTTTTTCCAGTGGTCATGTATGGATGTGAGAGTTGGACAGTGAAGAAAGCTGAGAGCCGAAGAATTGATGCTTTTGAATTGTGGTGTTGGAGAAGACTCTTGAGAATCCCTTGGACTGCAAGGAGATCCAACCAGTCCATTCTGAAGGAGATCAGCCCTGGGATTTCTTTGGAAGGATTATGCTAAAGCTGAAACTCCAGTACTTTGGCCACCTCATGAGAAGAGTTGACTCATTGGAAAAGACTCTGATGCTGGGAGGGATTGGGGGCAGGAGGAGAAGGGGACAACAGAGGATGAGATGGCTGGATGGCATCAGTGACTCGATGGACGTGAGTCAGAGTGAACTCCGGGAGATGGTGATGGACAGGGAGGCCTGGCGTGCTGTGATTCATGGGGTCGCAAAGAGTTGGACACGACTGAGTGACTGAACTGAACTGAACTGAACTGAGACCACCATGAAAGCCCTAGTGTGTCTAATATTTGTCTCTATTGATATCCTTTGCCCTGGGTGGCAGTGATTGTTTAATTTGCCTTTTTGTGTTTTTGAGGAATATCCTCCATGTGGCTTTTTCTCTGAAAGAATTCAAAGTTAGGTGAAATGAAGGCAAACCCTTTGTTGAAATGTTTTAGGGAACCCCTAGATAGGTCAAAACAAACAGGAAACTTTTGAGAATGAGGTCCATTCTGTTTCCTCTGGAACCAGGAATCCCTTCTAGGAATATGACCTGCTATCTTTAAAATGCTTCTGAACTGAGGCGATCTGGGCAAAGGGGATGTGGCGAAGGTAAGCTAAAATGTCACAAGGTTCTCCTACCATGTTTTGTTTGCCCTTTTTTTGATGAGTATTCATTTGATTGTTGCAAATTTTTGAATATTTTCCAGAATTGTAATAAAGCTGATTCTGATAATTTTTTGCCTGTATTTTCAGTTTCTCTGTGGAGGAATGGGTCTTTGGAGTTTCCTGCTCTATCATTTTTATTGAGAGATGAGCGGTAAAGCTAAAGAAAAGCAAGAGAATTAACACAAAAATTCTCTTTTCCCCTTTGTTGCATAGGGAGATTGATTTTGGTGACAAGTTCACAGGCTGCTAATAAAATGTGGATAATATTCCATGTTTTTCTACTGTGAATAAAGAAATTCAAAGATATTTCTGAATTTCATATTCTTTAAACTTACAAAATTCTTTTTACATTACATAGATTTTTATGTATGCATGGCATATCATATAATTTTAAAATGGATTTGTGATAGATTTATTATTGCCTCTAACAAGATCCTTCCTAGAACTGTTGTGTGTGTGTTTTTTTTAAAATATCTTGAACCTATGTGAGAACAAGGCAGTTTAAAAATGAATCTAGCAATAGGGGAAAAATTAATGTAACTGTAGCCCACCAGACTCTTCTGTCCATGGAATTCTCTAGGCAAGAATACTGGAGTGGGTTGCCATTTCCTTCTCCAGAGGATCTTCCCTACTCAGGGATTGAACCTGGGTCTCCCACATTGCAGGCAGATTCTTTACCATCTGAAACACCAGGAAAGCCCTATTGTTTATTCACAAAGAAGACAATATTAAGTTATGAGGCATATATGTTTGTATTCATTTGATCAGAAAGTTATAAAATTTTAAGAGAATTAAAAATATTTATATAATATAATCAGTTTAAAGAAATTAAAACCATTATATGTGTATGAATTTGCATGCTTACGTATGTTAGAAACTGACCAGTATTAAACTTGTTATTTGTAGGAAATGGGATTGTGAGAAAGAAGGATGGGAATATTTACCCTTAATTTTATACTTGTATGTATTGTTTGAAAAATTTATGACAAGTGTACATTATTTTGCAATAAAAGCATGTATCCAAATGTAGTTTTAAAAACAGGTAACTTCTTAAATATTAAAAATGTAAATAACCAGTTAGCTTTGTGACTAAAACATTTAAATCTAGTGAGGACTGATCAAGAACTAGTTCACTCATCCATTTCCAAAACCTGTTTCTTTCACTACCTGCTTACTAGTTAGTTAACATGCTGATGGTGGGGATAGAAATGAAAAATAGGGCTTATAGTCTAAGGAAAGACACGCAAACACACAATAGACTTACCTCAAAGCATCTGCAAGTACAATGAGGGAATATGATTTGGTGTATTCTAGATGCATTACAGAGGGACACAGTTGAACCTGCTGATATTAGAAAGGTTTTTCTGGTGGAAGTGATATGTGAGTTGAATCTTAATGAAAGATATAAATACACATTCAACATCTAGTAAGTTGCAACAGTAGGATACTTGTGACCTGTTGAGTTTTATACAAAATATTTCTGTTCCTTTTTCAGCTAATAAGTTCAGCTGAGTCATTAAAATATTGGGGCTCAATTAAAGTAGAACTGTGATGGATATTTCAAGCTGTCTTTAGTAGCTTTCCAAGCACATTTTCTGATTCCTTTTCTTACCTTTTTTTAGATCCCTCTACCCACCCTTGTCTTTGGGATTGGAATGAAAACTGACCTTTTCCAGTCCTGTGGCCACTGCTGAGTTTTCCAAATTTGTTGGCATATTGAGTGCAGTACTTTCACAGTATCATCTTTCAGGATTTGAAACAGCTCAACTGGAATTCCATCACCTCCACTAGCTTTGTTTGTAGTGATGCTTTCTAAGGCCCACTTGACTTCACATTCCAGGATGTCTGGCTCTAGATGAGTGATCACACCATCGTGATTATCCGGGTCATGAAGATCTTTTTTGTACAGTTCTTCTGTGCATTCTTGCCACCTCTTCTTAATATCTTCTGCTTCTGCTAGGTCCATACCATTTCTGTCCTTTATCGAGCCCATCTTTGCATGAAATGTTCCCTTGGCATCTCTAATTTTCTTGAAGAGATCTGTAGTCGTTCCCATTCTGCTGTTTTCTTCTATTTCTTTGCATCGATTGCTGAAGAAGGCTTTCTTATCTCTCCTTGCTATTCTTTGGAACTCTGCATTCAGATGCTTATATCTTTCCTTTTCTCCTTTGCTTTTTGCCTCTCTTCTTTTCACAGCTATTTGTAAGGCCTCCACAGACAGCCAGTTTGTTTTTTTGCATTTCTTTTCCATGGGGATGGTCTTGATCCCTGTCTCCTGTACAATGTCACGAACCTCATTCCATAGTTCATCAGGCACTCTATCTATCAGATCTAGGCCCTTAAATCTATTTCTCACTTCCACTATATAATCATAAGAGATTTGGTTTAGGTCATACCTGAATGGTCTAGTGATTTTCCCTACCTTCTTCAATTTAAGTCTGAATTTGGCAATAAGGAGTTCATGATCTGAGCCACAGTCAGCTCCCGGTCTTGTTTTTGCTGACTGTATAGAGCTTCTCAGCTATGATCAACCTAGATAGCATATTCAAAAGCAGAGACATTACTTTGCCAACTAAGGTCCGTCTAGTGAAGGCTATGGTTTTTCCAGTAGTCGTGTATGGATGTGAGAGTTGGACTGTGAAGAAGGCTGAACGCTGAAGAACTGATGTTTTTGAACTGTGGTGTTGGAGAAGACTCTTGAGAATCCCTTGGACTGCAAGGAGATCCAACCAGTCCATTCTGAAGGAGATCAGCCCTGGGATTTCTTTGGAAGGAATGATGCTAAAGCTGAAACTCCAGTACTTTGGCCACCTCATTCAAAGAATTGACTCATTGGAAAAGACACTGATGCTGGGAGGGATTGGGGGCAGGAGGAGGAGACAACAGAGGATGAGATGGCTGGATGGCATCACTGACTTGATGGACTTGAGTCTGAGTGAACTCTGGGAATTGGTGATGGACAGGGAGGCCTGGCGTGCTGCGATTCATGGGGTCGCAAAGAGTCGGACACGACTGAGCGACTGAACTGAACTGAACTGAACTGAACCCACCCTTGAGGCATAGTACTCTCCAGTTGCTCAGGAGGACTTTCAAAGAGATAACTTTTGGTCTTCAGGTGAGAGTTTTATCCCATTTTTAAATTACAGCAATGTTTAAACATTTGTACTTGTAACTATTTAATGGTATGATTTGGACATTGGAGGGTATAAACATAAAGAAACTTTAGTTTTCTGACCATGTCTACTGCAAATACTTTCTGATGTTCTGTTTGTTTCCACATGCGGGTATTATCTTGGACAAATATGATAGTGTTTCTGATTATTTTTAGTATTAATACATGGATTTTTAAAAGCCAGGTACAATCTGAAACCAAATTTTAATTTTTTGTACAAATTAAAACTTATTCCTCAAGACAGTCTGATTCAGGCTTCTACTTCTTTTGATCCGCTTCTTTCCCCTCTACTCTTTCATCTCTCCCTTCCCACAAGTCTATACTGCCTCTGGTTACTTTAGGTTTGAGAGGGGAGAGAATTATTGGTAGAAAGACTTCTCCTTTACTAGTATTGTTGTATTACAGGCTTGACAAAAGTTTGTATGTTAATTTTTATTTCGTGGATTTATTTATTTTTTTGGTGAGGAGGAGGAGCATACTAAACTGCAGTTCCCCGATGTGGGCAATACTTCATTGACTGGCTACTTATTATTTCTTTCATTTCTGGATTCTAGTGACCCATTCCATATAGACTAACTTTGGGGATTGCCTTACTTCTTCAAGTAGTACTTTTGAGAGGGATCTCTTTCAAGATGTTTCAAATTTGTTACCTTCTATGAGTTTCAACTAGGCCAAAAATTTGTGTATTTGTGATATTATTGGTGAGAATTCAGTTTCCTCCAGTTATAGCCCAGTTCTTTCTACTTTGCTCTCATAGCCAGCTCTTTTATAGTCTTTACATTTTTTTCCCCAGGTGTGAACTAGGGATAGAACATGTGTCTCTTAAACTCCAGGGGACAAGGGCAAGCTCTCTGAGTGGATCTCTTGATGTAATTTTAATTTTCCTTATGAGGATTGCATACTGACAACTCACCAACAATATTCTTACTCATAGTTTCAAACAAACTCGTAGCCCTCCCCTTGTATACTATTGATGAAGATGATGAACTAAAAATTGTAACACTGGCTTAATAATCTCTTAGTGTATCGACAGTGATGTGTGGGGTTTTGCCAAAAATTCGGGACAATGGACATCCTATGAGTTATGTGTCTTTTAAAAAATTTATATGGCTATGCCAGGTCTTAGTTGTGGCACATGGGATCTTTGTTGCCCTGTGCTGGATCTTTAGTTGCAGTATGCAGGATCTAGTTCCCTGATCAGGGATCTAACCTGCGTCCCTTGCATTGGGAGCACAGAGTCTTAACCACTGGACCACCAGGGAAGCCCCTGTGTTATGTGTCCTTTAAACAAAGTGTTAGGCAGCCATGTAAGCAAATAACCAATTTGATTTGTAGCTTTTAAAGTTGTGTGGCCAGAGATTTCACAGAAAAAGTTGAAATCTTCCTGGAAGCAAATATTAAGAATTTTTAAGAGTTATTTTTACCATATGGTCAGGTGGCAGTCTCTTCCTATGGAACCACATTTATGAAACTAAAAGTGCATCAGGATATAATCAAATATGTGATGAATCTTGCTGTTCACAAAAGTACCATGATGATTATGAATAGAACCAAATCGGTTTGGATTGGAAGAAGAGGATTATTTTACCACTTGCAGGAAGAGAGTCATTGAGTTTCACAAAACCTTTTCATGAAGTCTGCATAATTCTCATTGCACAGATGACCTGACAGAGGGCGAATTTCATGTCCCTATTGCGTAGGCTGTAGATGAGGGGATTTAAGACTGGTGTCGCTACCGAGTATATCAGTGTGATGATTTCATGCATAGCAACTGAGTTGCCAGATGTGGGGCTCACGTACATCACCATAATGGTTCCATAGAACAGAGATACAACAGCTAAGTGGGATCCACAGTTAGAGAAGGCCTTTCGCTGCCCAGCTGAGGAAGGAACCCGAAGCACAGCTCTGAGCACCCAGGTATAGGATCCAAGGATGTACAAAATGGTCAGAATGATGATAAGAGAGCTCACAGAATGGAATACATGCTCTATTATGGTGAGCTGGCACAGGACAATGCCATCAGAGGGTCCACATCACACAGAAAGTGATCAATGATGTTGGGACCACAATAGGGTAGTTGAGAAATGAAAAGAATAGGAACTGAATGTCCTAAGAAACCAGTGAGCCAACAAAGAGACACTAAAATGGCACAGAGCTTCCCCGTCATGATGGTGGGATAGTGCAGTGGACGACAGATGGCAAGGTAGCGATCATAAGCCATGACACAGAGGAAGAAGCATTCAGTTGTGCCCAGGGAAAAGAAGAAGTAGAATTGAGTGAAGCAACCAGAGAAGGATATGGTTTTGGTTTTGGAAAGAAAATTGACCAGCATACTGGGGACTGTGCAGGTCACATACCAGATCTCTAGGAAGGAGAAGTTGGCCAGGAACACGTACAGAGGGGTATGGAGTCGGTGGTCCCACCTCACAGCACAAATGATGGCTATGTTCCCAGTTAGAGTTAAGATGTAGATCAACAGAATCAGTGAGAAGAAGATGATCTGCGTTTTCCAGGGACCAGGAAAGCCCAACAAGACAAACTGTGTCACAGTAGATATTCCTGACTTATTCATGGTCTCCAGACTGTGGAGGGAAGACAGATAGACAATTCACTTTATTGCTAAGGCATTTGAAATTTTTCTTAGGGCAGGCAGTTTGATTCATTCAGGAAAATGTATCAAATATTCTAAAACATGTCTTGGGTAAATCTTGTCCTATTCTGAATAAGCCCTTTGGCCCTGACTCTTTGTAAATGTATAATTCTAGACTACTTGAACTTTCTTTGCCAGTGGAGCAAATCTGTTAAATTTCATCATCTTTTCAAATAAAGAAATCTTGAAATAGAGATAAAAATTATCTGTCTTATGTCTTTCTTTTTTCAGTAAAAACTTCATATATAGGGGCAATTAATGCCATTCAGTTCAAAATAAGAGGACACATATGCTATCATTTAAAAATAGATTAATCTGAGACTTCCTACAGATTTAAGTGATTTTAGCTCTGGCATTTTTATTTCAGATTCTCTCTCTCTTTTTCTTGAACTATTTTCATTAGGAGATTTTCTATCATTTTTCCCCTATGATACCAGAAGAAAATAAAAAAGAATATTCAGATAATAAATTGTTTATATATTTTGCGATCTCTTATTTAAAGACACTTATATTGAACCACAGCTCATTTACAACTTGGTATTTAATCCTTTATTGTTTGCAGTGAAAATCATTATTAGTCACCTCATTATGATTAATTTCACATGATAATTTATCACAGGGCTTCCCTGGTTGCTCAGACAGTAAAAAGTCTGCCTGCAATGCAAGAGACCCAGGTTCGTTTCCTGGGTTGGGAAGATTTCCTGGAGAAGGGTATAGCAACCCACTCCAGTATTCTTGCTTGGAAAATCTCATGGACCAAGGAGCTTGGGTGGGCCACAGTCTATGGGGTCTCAAAGAGTCGGACATGACTGAACAACTAATGCTTAATTTATCTGGTTTCATATACACTTAAAATATATGTCATTAAGGATGACTATTCATTGGAAGGACTGATACTGAAGCTGAAACTCCAAAACTTTGGCCACCTGATACGAAGAACTGACTCATTTGAAAAGACCCTGATTCTGGGAAAGATTGAAGGCAGGAGGAGAACGGGACGACAAAGAGATGGTTGGATGGCATCACTGACTCAATGGACGTGAGTTTGAATAAGCTTGGGGAGTTGATGGACAGGGAGGCCTGGTGTGCTGCAGTCCATGGGGTCGTAAAGAGTCGGAGATACTGAGTGACTGAACTGAAGGATGAATATAACATATGAGATGTATTGCAAAAAAAAAAAAAATTAAAATAACCAAGAGACTTTCCTCTAAAGCTCTTCTTATTGCTATCATAAGTTCCCTTAAAATTCACTATTTGAAAGATTGTATTTTAGTCTGTTTATTTATTTATGTAAAGTGAAAAGTGAAGTCACTCAGTCATGTCCGACTCTTTGCAACCCCATGGACTGTAGCCTGCCAGGCTCCTCTGTCCATGGGATTTTTCAGGTAAGAGTACTGGAGTGGGTTGCCATTTCCTTCTCCAGGGGATCTTCCCCAACCAGGGATCAAACCCGGGTCTCCTGCATTGTAGGCAGACGCTTTACCATCTGAGCCACCAGGGAACTTATTTATGTAAAGATATTTATTTATTTGGCTGCACTGGGTCTTAGTTGTGGCATGCAGGGTCTTTAGTCGCAGCATGAGAACTCTTAGTTGTGGCATGTGGGGGTCTAGTTCCCTGACCAGGGATTGAACCCGGGCCCCCTGGATTGGTAGGTCAGAATCTCAGCCACTGTGCCACCATGGAACTCCCACTTTATTTAAACAATATCTCTCAATTTTCAAAATAGCAAAAAACAATTGAATCAAAGATGTTTTAAAACTAATTATTTACCAACATTCCAAAATTTGTCCTTATTTCCTTTAGAATATCACCACCAAAGAAGATATCTTTTAAAGAATCAAACACAACTCAGAATAAAGTTCATAATGATGGCTTTAACATAATGGAATCTCAACATCTTTTAACAAGATATCTTTAGCTTTCTTTTGACTAATAGGAAATTTTCCTTAAAAATAATTTTGGTAAAATGGTATATGAATGTGAAAGAGAAGTGGTATATATAGAATACTTATAGTATTCATTTAACATAATCAAATAGAAAAAAATTCCTTCTATTCAGCAAGGCTATATATTTAATATATATGTCTTAAGATAAGCATATTTATAATGATATAGATGTTGCAGGCTCATTAAATTAGTAATCCATAAACTGAACTATAATCCTCATCTAGAAGCAAACATAAGCTTCCCATTGAGCTGGTTGTGTCAGAACAGTTAGTAGTCCTGTGAACAAGAAACCAGGAAGAGAATGAAATTCAAAGATGGAGGTAAATTCTTTTTTAATTTTTTAAACTGGGATGGTTATGAAGAGCTAAACTCACTTGCATTGATGCCCATTTTGGTGAGACGTTTGAAAGGATGGCTCCTCACTGTTGGAACCTGGTGCTTTTTAAGCTACTGTCCACTCTTCCTAACAACACAAGAAAGTGGTGAGACAGAGTAGCCACTTACCTCTGAAACAGCAGCAACAGATGACTTGAATTCAAGTCTGAGTCACAGACTATGACTCAAAAGCTTCAAGTATTTGAGCTATAGACCACGTTTTTGACATTAAAAAAAAAAAAAACCTTACAGAAAAACTATCACTTAACTGTAGTGAAAGCATTGTAAATTAGTTTCACAGATAATTTCCAACATAATTATGAGAAGCAATACTTAATATATTCACCACCAAACCCTATGTGAATCTCAGTCTTCATGTACACTGATTTGATTTTATTATTAGAAGAATTTCTTAATGCTACTTTTCCTGAAGTTGCAGATGGGTGGACAAAGGTGGAGAAGCTGAGAGAGAATACCAAGAAAAGCCCTCCACTTCTATTTTCTCTTGGGTTCAACCCCAGTGGATCGAGCCACTTTCGTACTATTTTGTTCAAAGTATCTATTAAAGTGATACTGTTGCTGATGACCCAGCCACTTCCTAAGAAGGGAAAGACACGTGGATGACTTTGGTACCATTTAGTGTGCTTATTTTGGAAAATGTGAGTTCCATGGTGATCTAAATTCTCTGAGTTTTTTTTTTTTTTTTTTTGGTTGTTAAGCTGAAAGAGAAACCAATCTCTTGAGTATATCATATGTACAGATATATAGGAAAACAGGCCTACCTGTGGTGTATAATAGCAGCAGTACCCAGCAGGGATGAAGTCTCCTAAATAGAATGACGCTTTCCTAGATCACCCTGGGGAGTCCACAGGCTCTCCTTCACTGGTCTTAATGTGGAAGCCCTGGGTGAGAACCTCATACATATCTTATTTCACTTCTTTTGTGCCGTAAGATTCTGGTGGTCTGCTTTCTACAGAGTATGTTGTGACTATGTGCTGGTCTTCATATGTGCATCATTTTGGCCGCTGTTGGGAATTCTCAGTTCTTTCTTTCTTAAATGTGATCCTATAACTTTTCATGTTTCCCCTAAGGACCTTCTTACTTCTTGCCTAGAGGTTTCATTAATATTTCTGATAGGTTGGCTCATAGGGATTATTAGAAATAACGTGCTACATTGACTCTGGGGGGACACTGTAGTTCTCTTCAGTCTGTGTTTTTCAAGCAAGTGTATGTGATTTTGTGCTGTGGGATACAAAAAGTGCCTAATTAATATCTTCTGAGGAAGGGACAGTTGTACTCAGAGGAGATAACTTTGTATTATGCCAAATATGTGTATATGCCATGAAACAAAAAGTATAATTTTTAAGATAACATTTTTAATTTAAAAGAAATATTGTCTCTACATGCCCCATGTTTTCTGACCACTGGTGCCAAACATGCTTTGGTGGTGGAAATGTTTGAGAAACACTGCACTAGAGTATTTCATCACCTAGCACCAATAGGCCTATCTCCCTGTTCTCCCTATGAACACCTAATTTCATTCCCAGTGTGGCCATAACTAAGGAGGTGTTCTCTCATTTTAAGTAGGTTGGGCTCTTAGTTTCTGACTTTCCTGTCACAGCATGGGGTTTGGGCACAAAAATGGAATTTGTTATCGGTATAATTTCCTCTAAATATTTTCTTAGACTTTGATAGCCTTCTGAGAAGCACAAAAATATGTTTAAGGCATTGTTACTCCATACTACAAGTGGTAATGGGTTGTCACAATTGATTTAGGAGGAAGCACTGTGAGTAAAAATGCACAATTGGGAGAAAGATTATTCAAGGTAAAATAAGAAGATTGATCATTGTGACGTGCAGGGCCTTCGTGGATAAACAGGAGAGAAGACTGAATGGAATATCTATTGAGTGAGCCCTTGGAAGGCAGGAAGAAGAGTCTGTACTTTATCCGTAAGTGATAGAGGTATGAAGTATACTCTGTTTTTGGTGTGACGACAACCTCAAACAATGGATAATATCCATCACGATGTAGTTTATTTGGTGGCCTGTTGACCCATTTTCTTTAGGAATACTTATTTTCTGAATTTAGAGGATTGCACCCATTCTTGAAAGGCTCCCAGTACACATTCATTTGATTCTTTCACCAGATAAGATTAAACCAGCAAAGATACATCAACACTTACATAAAAAATATCTATCTATCTATATAATAACACCATATAATTACTCAGGGATGTTGTACATGTTTAAAATGTTTATTCAGCATTTATCTTTGAAGAGCTGAACTTGAACTGCTAAGGAACTGTGAAAAACAAGACTTTCCCTCTTTTGTGAGCCAAAATATGACTTATTGTAGCCATTCTCTATCATTGTTACTATAAATAGTTAAGGTCAGAAATGACTGATTCTGCTTCTCTTTTAAAGATGTCTCAGTTTTGATGAATTCTTAATCCCAAGACTTCCTTTAAGGCATCTTTCATGTCTTTGTTTCGGAGCCTGTAGATAAGTGGATTTAAGAGCGGAGTCACTGCTGAGTATACCAAAGTGATGATTTTTTGCATTCCTGCTGGGTTTCCTGATGTTGGGCTCACATACGTCACCATAAGGGTTCCACAGAACAAAGGCACCACCATTAGGTGGGACCCGCATGTAGAGAAAGCTTTAGTTCTACCAGCATGAGAGGGAAAACGAAGCACAGCTCTGAGTACCAGGGTATAAGATCCTAAGATGGAAAGGAAGGGGCCAAAAATAATCACTGAGTTGAAGGTATAGCAAATAAGCTCAGTGGAAGGAGCAGGGATGTAGGCCAGTGCAAACAACGGGCCTGGGTCACACACAAAGTGGTCGATGATGTTGGGTCCACAGAAGGGAAGTTGGGAGATAAGGACAATGGGGACTGGAGAGCAGAGAAATCCACTCACCCAACAAACACAGACTAGGACCACACAGAACTTCCCAGTCATGAGGGAGGGGCAATGCAGGGGGCAACAGATGGCCAGGTACCGATCATAGGCCATAACTGATAGGAAGAAACACTCTGTTGTACCAAGTGAAAAAAAGAAATAGAATTGGATGAAGCAGCCAGTGAAGGAGATGGTCTTGGTATCTGAGAGGATGTTGACCAGCATGTTTGGGACAGTGGAGGAAACATACCAGATCTCTCGGAAGGCAAAGTTTCCCAAGAAGATATACATGGGCGTGTGAAGCCGCCTGTCCCCTTTCACTGCACAGACAATAGCCCCATTCCCCAGCAGCGTCAGGAGGCAGACCACCAGGATTAGTGAGAAGGAGAACATCTTCATCTCCCTTTCACCAGGGAAACCCAGAAGAACAAACGCAGTCACAAAATGCATTGTTGTGTTCTGGGATCCCAAAGCTTTAGAGAAACTGAAGTTAACAGAGCAATGAATAGTCATGAACATTTGCAGATTTTGCTAACAAATAGCTTGGAAAGGTACAAAGGTTGGGGTTGCAAAGAGCTGGACACAACTGAGCAACTAACACTTTCATTTTTCCCTTTCACTTTCAATACCCTTTTGAGCAGTAGGGAGGAGAGTGCTTTATCCTTTTGTTGTTGTTGTTTTGTTTTAATAGATAAGAAAATGGAATATCAGATTTAACGAGTTTACGTGAATGTGCAAAACCAGTAACTTCTAGATACACCGGCTTATTTGGAGACTGGTTTGAAACAAATCCCACTTCATTTCAAATATTGCTATAACCCTGAGTCTTAGTAACATTTCATCTTTTATGTTTAAATGATTATCCCTAGGATAGCCTACATACAAATATAAACTTTAGACAATCTTTTTTGCTCTGAAATAAAGTTGAGTGTAGATCTGAAGCAAATAGCTGTAGAAGTCCAGTTAAAAAGCAGGTAAGAGTGGAAATGCAGGGTGGGAGTCTTAAGCCTGCTTGCTTTTGCTGCTCTCAGGGAGGTGCTGCAGATCCCCAGGATTCTATAAAATGGTTTGAAAACCATCTATCCATTTTTCTCTAGGTCACATTCTGTTATGTGGCTTCTGGATTTGTTGAACAGTTCAGCCCAATCCCCTCCTAAGGAGCTGGTTCTCCCAAAGCACTATTTTTGTTGGGAAAAAAAAAATCTCCTTTATTACTTGGGACTCCCCCTGTTGAAGCTACACAAAATAAGTCTAATTCCTCTTCCATTATGATGATGGTGGGGACTTGAATAACTTGTGGCAGCTATTATGTCCTCTATACATGATTTCCTTAGGAAGCCATCATTTTCCTGGTATGTGTCCCCCAAGCTGCACTATTTCACATCATAACTGAGCTCTTGAGGTAACTTGTAGCAGGACATGTCAATTTCTCTAGAATGTAAAACCACATGACTTCATTTTTGCTAGGAATTAAGCCCTAATATCATAACTTGTCTGCTCGTTATCTTGCTTTTACCTAATTTAATTTAATAATGAATAGAGAGGTTACTTTAGGTTGTGCTAAGACCAGAAAGATGTTTCTCATATTGGCTGATTTAGGATTTGGGACAGAACTATAAACTTGGATAATTTGCTAAAAACCTTCCTAAAACTATTGGTATAGATTCATTTCTATGTCCTAGAGTTTCCTGGTTAAAGATCAAAATATTTGACTTGGCAAGCCACCATCAATATTTTAACATCCATACTATATTAACTAAAAATAGGATAATTGGCTATATTATTAATGTCGTTAAGATACTCACAAAGTTTCATCCTTTTGCAGTTTATACAATCTTCAGAGTGCAAAAGGCTTGACTCTCAGTAGTTCAGCAAACCTGGAGCCAACTCAGAGGATAAATGTTTTATTGCCAAGGTAGCTTTGGATATTTGTATTGATTAACAGTATTTTTAGAATGATGACACAGGTTGCCTCTATAAGCAGGACTCATAAACATGAAAATTTAATTTTTGTCCAAGCAGTTTAGTTCAATGGACCACAATTGTAATGACCATATGTATTCAAACTTACAGGAGAGTTATAATTTCAAATATGCTTTCCATAACTATACCTGTATTTGCTAGGCACATGCTGTCATTTTGCTTGGAAAATACAGTTACTAGGCTTTCAGCAAAAAATGTTGAATAATAAATTTAAATTGTAGCACATTATTCATTTTAGTTATTATTTGTGCATTTCATAAATGTTTATTTACTTTTTATTATATTTCTAGCAGTGTGCAAATTCTGGAATAATTGTAAACATAGGAAATAAAATTCATACCTTTTTGGAATTTATGGTTTACAAAGACTATCCATATTGTCACTTACATTTGTATAGTCACACTGTATGTGACTGCAGCTTCCTTCAACTGTGTGTTTCACCATATACCCAATTATGTGCCATGCACCTAAAAAAGACATTTATTCCAGTTAGAACTAAACTTCGACAAATCTACATAGTGAATGCAGTAGCATGATAACAAATTTTATTTGACATAAGTGAGATATTTTGGGCTTTTTAAGACAGAAGGCAGTGACACGAAACATGGATTGATTAACTGTATCCATCTACTGGAAAGTTCTTGGCACCACGATGAGATGTATAATTTCAATTCATGGTTTTTGATGTGGAACCAAGCCTCATAAATCTTGACTCTCACTTGGTCATTTGACTTCATCATGGTTTTATGACCTTTTGATGTTTGTGCTGCAGTGAAACTTTAGTTACTATGGAATATAGGATGAGAGAAACATGTATAAATGAGCTTCACAGATAATTTGGAATCTCTGCATCCATTTCTACTGCCTCCACCTCCAAAGTATATCTATTATAAGCTCAAATGATGAGTTTATTTATTTATTTTGGCTGGCCTGTGTGGCAGGTGGGATTTTCGTTCCCCTGACCAGGGATTGAACCTGTGGCTCCCTGCAGTGGAAGTGCAGAGTCTTAACCACTGGACCGTCAGGGGTGTCTCTCAAATGGTAAATGTAAGTCCACATCTTACTATTCACCTCACATGATACAAGAAATGAACAGTTGCAGAGAAGAGGAGGAAAAAGGAACCTGGGCAGTTCTTTCTGTATGAACTAATAAGGAAGCCAGGTGCTCCTCTATAACTCCAACCACTTGCTTAGGATTTAAGCTACTTTGCTCAGAGGAGAACACTTTAAAAATTATAATTGCAAGGATTCTTCTTTCTTTAAATATTTATATTTTAAGGTTATCCTATAGATAAATCCAAAGGACAGAAGAGTCTGCTGGCCTACTTTTTTTTTCCGTTTCTACTCATCACTTGTCACTGGCTGACAGCTCTGAAAGAATAATAACAACCTGCTTTAATTGCTCTAGCTGAAGGTATTTGTCAGTCAAAACTTCACTGACCAATATTGGAAAGAAAGTGGTTCAAGACTCAGGCTGCATTCTAACTGAAGGATAGTTAATTCTCCCTCCAGAATGTACAAGACATTTGAGCACTATTTTCCTTAAGTGAGTTATACAGTGGGAATTCTGTGATACCAGAGTGAGCCCTTAATGTGAATATTTCACCCAAGAACTCCTTAGGAGTGTGTTGGGAGAAGAGAACTGCAGGCCTTAACACATTGTTCCGATAAAGAACAAAGAACTAACAGATTTACAGAAGAATACCGTGCTCTTACAGCAGTGGGTGTACAGGAGGATGCAGGCAGACTTTCCTTACGTACCAGATGATGTTTCTGTCTCCGAGAGGAGGATGTGAGAGAATTTCTAGCCATAAGATTGTCTTCATTACCCCCATCTAAAAGCTCATTCATGGATGGATAGGAGCATTTGTGGCTCCAGAGACTTGTTTCCTTTAGTATTCTGAACAAGATGAAGTGTATTTTTCACGCTAGTGATTACTAAGTTTGCAAGTCTCTCTTGAATAGGATCCGTAGTTCCCTAGTGTGCTCATTGGTAGGCACCTGGTTCCTTATGCATGTATCTCTGTGCATCCATCTAATCCTCCCTATATTTGTTTGTATTTCCCCAGTGATTTAACTAGTGAGATACAGAGGTCTGGATAAATATCCAAGAGAAGCCAGGAAAATTTTCTTTGTGGCGATAACCTTCCTCTAAAGAACTGATCTGAGTGCAGGAAGAGAGGTAGAGAGTGGGACAGGTTAATGAGAGAGGAGATAAAAAAAAAAGAGAAAGAAAAAGAAAGTATGTGTGTGCATTTAAGAGTGTGTGTATGTTTGTTTTTGTCTGCGATCTTTTCTCCAAAGTACGTCCATTTCATTTTTGGTATTTAACCTGTAAGGACTTAAGTTAAAAAAATTCTTTGTCTATACAAAGTTACTTAAATTTGCTATATTTGACATACAAGAAAGACTCTCCCTTTTAAATTTCAACGATCATTTGAACATATTTGTTTGAAAAAATTGAGTTTTTTGTAAAAGTGGATGTGTAATGTTATTGACTGACATAATACAATATTAGTGAAAATGAAAATTTAGCACTGTAAATGGTTCAGAGACAGGAAGTATGATTTCTTTCATTGATACCAGATTAAGGAGAACAAACAAGAAGAGGCAGAGAACCTGAGGGGAAGAATTCAATCATAGCAGGAACTCAAGTAGAGAACACTACTGAGTTTACGAGTGAGGATGTATAAGGACAGAACAACATCTGAAAATGTCCCTGTCCCAGCAGTGTTGACATCACGCGAGAGCCTGTTAAAATACAAATTCTCAGGTCCCACCCCTACCTAGTAAGTCAGAAACTCTCAGTGTGGGGCCCAGAAACCCCCTTTTTGGACAAACCTTTATGTGATTCTGCTGCATGCTGAAGTTTGACAACCAGGGTATAGATCATTAAAGATTGGGTTAAGGATGGGTATGTTTGCAGGAGCTTCTAAGTTTGGGAAAGATTTCAGTTGGATCAGGAATTAGTTGAGCATGGTTTGGAGAAAGGATTAAGAATGATATTTGTAGGGATAATTGACATCTGAAGCTGAGTTTTAGATAATGTTGTATGTAGAAAACCAGGGTTAGAATTTTAGGCATCTGGGAGACTTTTGAAAGAGACCTGGGATCGGCAGGGAAATGGTGTAGAAGATTGTTCAGGCATCATGTGAAAGGGAGTGACCTGGGAGTCAAAAGGGGGCACTGGCTTTGAATAGAATTGAACCTAAAGAGCAGGTGGTGGGCTAAGAGATGGAAAACTAGGACACAGAAAATCAAGGTCCTGGCCTGAGTGCTTTTACTTACTAGCTGTAAGAGCCTGTTGAATTCATTTCTTCAAATATTAGATACATATCTTCTTTGTCTTCTCCATAGGGCTGACATGAGAATGAACTAATAGGAAAATATTTTGCAAATATCTATATAATCGTAATATGATTGTGATTGAAGAGCCTCAGGAGTGGATTCCTAGCTCCATTATCTCTCCAGTTTGTTATGGAAATATCATTCCAGAATTAGAATTTCCTTGTGGAGGGTCTAGGAGGACTTTCCATTCTTCTTGGGCAAACCAGTTCCTTGACTTTTACTCCCCGCCAAATATATATCCCCAAGGCTGCTGATACAAATTCCTTTTAAAAGAAATACAAAGTTTTATTTGACAACTAGAAATAAAGAATTTTTAAAATGCCCATGCCTCTATTTAGTCTGTTGTCAATGAAACAATCATGGTGATGACTCTTTAAAAATATAATGGGATTCTACTACTCCTTTGCTCAAAACTCTTCTCAGAAAGGCTTTCCATCTCATTCAGCATTTAGAATTCTTACTATGGCTCACAGGGGCCTCTACAACTTGGCCGTCTGTATGCTCTCTTTGACTTCATCTCTGATATTTCCCTCTTAATCTCTCCATTCCAACCAAACCAAACTACTTGCTGTTGCTGGCACACAGTGCTGCCTCAGGATCTTAGGGAGAACTTGCCTCCCTCTGCATGGAATGCTCTTCCCCCAGCTATGCACACAGCTCATTCCCTCATCTCCTTCAAGCTTTTGTTTAAAGGATACCTTCTCCCGGTGGCCCTCCCTGATGGTCCTGTTTAAAATTTCAGCCTTTTCTCCCTCACTTCCTGTCTACCTTTCCCTTTCTCCATAGTGTTTATCACTTTCCAACATAACTACATATTTGCTTATTTTATTCTTTTATTGTCTGTCCCTCACTAGAAACAAAACTCCACACATAGAGTGTTTTGACCATTTTGGTCATAGTGTATCTCTAATGCCTATGAAAGTATCTAGAATAAAGCAGATGCTCAATAAATTTTTGTTGAATTGAAAAAAATTACTATTTTAAATGATGTTAAAACATAACTTATATAAGTATGAAACTTTCCGTCTGTCCCTAATCTGGAAGATTCTGGATCATGAGGAGCTAAGAGGATAGAAACTTTTTCTATTACTAAATCCTTTGGTTATGTATCCATTAGACATTTAAATTAGATTATTTATTCACTTTAAAGGATCTTGTAGTGTCTTAAGAAATGCCTTCAGTCCACTGATGATGATTCACTTAGGATAACTTCTCTTAGTCTAGCTTTACCTCCTTCCCCTAATAATCAAAACTAACACCATGTGTGAAATAGGACAAATATAATGTCCTCATATTACTATCTAAGAAGTTATTCATGTTGAAAATATTGTTATTATACTTGGGATGCAATCTGAATCAGCTGTGGTTTAGCTCTGCCAGGTTAGTTGAAGAATAAAACATGGATGGAATCCACTAAAAAAGTCTTCTTTACTGTGTGCACTGGGAAATTAACAGCAGTATATGAAGTCTTTTTTAATTACTCTTTTATGCCTGGACAATGGTTTGCTTGTTCTCATGTAGATCAGTTTATGTTCATTCTACTTTCAGGACTTTCTTCAGTGCAGCCTTCATCTCCTTGTTTCTTTTCTTTTTTTTTTTTTTATTGAGTGTAAGTACAGATAATACTGGAATTAGGCATTTAGAAGTTTTTTTGCTTAAGTGGAGAGTCATTTGTATTTTCCATTGCCATTAAAGTTTTTTTTTTAATTTTTTATTTTACTTTACAATTCTGTATTGGTTTTGCCATATATAATCAGGGGGTTTAAGAAGGGAGTCACCATGGAATAGAACAAAGTTATAATCTTCTGAATTTCAGCTGGGTTACCAGCTGTAGGGCTCACATACATTGCCAAAAGAGACCCAAAGAATAAGCACAGCACTGTCAGATGTGATCCGCAAGTAGAAAAGGCCTTCTGTCGGCCTGCTGCTGAAGGGACTTAAACACAGTGATCAATAAAAGGCTATAGGAGCTGAGGATGTACAGAAGAGTTAGCGTGATAATGAGGGAGCTCAGGATGTAGAAGACAATCTCAGTGACAGGAGCTGGGACACAGGACAGAGCCATCAGTGGGTCCATGTCACACACAAAGTGATCGATGGTGTTGGGCCCACAGAAAGGCAACTGAGAGAGCTGCATGGTGGAGACAGAATAACTGAGGAACCCAAATACCCAGCAAAGAGACAACAAAACAGAGCAGAGTTGTTGGGTCATGACGATTGGGTAGTGCAGTGGGCGGCAGATAACAAGATACCGATCGAATGCCATGATACAGAGCAAATATGCCTCAGTTGTACCAAGGGAAGTAAAAAAATATAACTGGAGGAAACAGCCAACAAAAGAGATGGTTTTTGTTTCTGAGAGGAAATTGATTAGCATACTGGGCACAGTGGAGGTAATGTACCAGATTTCAAGGACAGCGAAATTCCCTAGGAGAATATACATTGGAATACGGAGCCTTTGGTCCCACCTCACAGTGCAAACAATGGTCCCATTTCCCACCATGGTAAATATATAGATTCCCAAGAACAGTGAAAAGAGGAAATACTGTAACTCTTGACAACCAGGGAAGCCAAGGAGGATAAACTCCGTCACGGTGCTTGCTGCTGATTTGTTCATGAATCCCAGGACTGCACAGAAGACAGAAAATACCAATATATAAGTTGCTTTGTTTCTTGAAAAACTTATAGGAAACCTATGCAAGGTATATATGTTAGCTGCTTTGCAATTAGTTTGGAATAACCCATCTATTAACTCCTATCTTATTTAAAATCCACCAACAAACAAATTTCAATAAAATTGGCATAGCAATAGAATCTTTATATTACTTGGATTTTGTTTATCAAAGGATTAGGTTAAAAAAAATCCTCTCTTCCCTTTGAAAATTTTGAAAACTCAGAAGCACTACCTTCTGTGAAAAGAAAAAGGTTATCAGTTTGTATTAGATTCATTTGTATTATTTTTTAGGGCCCAACATATGATATGATATAGTATTTGTATTTCTCTGTCTGGCTTATTTTCCTAAACATAATATTCTCTAAGTCCACTAACATTGCTGCAAATGGCAATATTTTATTCTTTTTTTATGACTGAGTTATATTTCATTACATATATGCATACAGGTAATATATGGGCTTCTCTGGTGGCTCAGATAGTAAAGAATCTGCCTGAAATGCAGGAGACCTGGTTTCCATCCCTGGGTTGGGAAGATCCCCTGGAGAAGGGAATGGCTACACACTCCAGTGTTCTTGCCTAGAGAATCCCACGGATAAAGGAATCTGGCAGCTACAATCCATAGGATTGCAAAGGAGTTGGACATGACTGAGCAGCTAACACACATGCACACATAGGTAACATATTTCACACATATCTGTTGGTGTGTACTTGTATAAACTGTTTTTTTGACTTCATATATTTGGTATTTTTTCCATGTCCAAATTATAACTCTGCAACATAAGTTCAGTGGCTGCCTGGTTTTCTGTAGATTTTATCAACTCCTTAGTGATAGACTTTGAGTTTTAGTGTTTTATAAGACTCTGATGCTGGGAGGGATTGGGGGCAGGAGGAGAAGGGGACGACAGAGGATGAGATGGCTGGATGGCATCACCGACTCGATGGCCGTGAGTCTGAGTGAACTCCGGGAGCTGGTGATGGACAGGGAGGCCTGGCGTGCTGCGATTCTTGGGGTCGCAAAGAGTAGGACACGACTGAGCGACTGAGCTGAACTGATGGTGATGTTCATAAATTCAGTTAGGTTAGCTTTTCAGTGACAGAATTGACAAGTTCAAAATTCCTTCAACAATTAATTCATTGAGCAAGTGCCTACTAAGCCTCAGAAACTCAGTCAACTGAGAATATAAAGATACATTTAACATCGTGTATGAATTATAACAGTTTTCAGTCTAGAGGAAACAACACATTATTCAGTTATTTTGGCATATGCTCTAGTAGGGATGTGAAGAACATGCTATGGAACTATTAAGCAGGAACTTTTCTTATATGTAAAAGGGTTTTGCTTTGTTGACTTCAGTAAATGATGGGCATCAAAGGATATCTAGAAATCTTCATCATCAAAAACTAGGACACAATACATTGACTAGTTTAATTATTAAATGTTGAATCATTATAACCTTTATGGATTATAACTTTATGGATCAAGTATACTAAGATAATATGCTCAAGAATATTAATTAGGGCATTTATTATAATGAAAGTGAAGTTGCTCAGTCGTGTCCGATTCTTTGTGACCCCGTGGACTGTAGCCCACCAGGCTCCTCCCTCCATGGGATCTTCCAGGCAAGAGTACTGGAGTGGGTTGCCATTCCTTTCACCAGGGGATAGGGGAAGTCAGTATTCTATATGATTTGAGTGAAGGGGGATATGTTCAGCCAAGCACACATTTTGGCAGAGGCCTACTGCTAATCACAAGGAGAAAATGTTTCTGTTAATGATTTTAGTGCTTATCTAGATGGGAGAAGATCCAAGAATTTGAGCTCATAAAATCTTCTGAAAATAACTACCTGAATACCCTGTTCTACCAGTTTTTCCTAGAGCACAGAGTGCCTCATTTCTGATCTCCACCCTGAGCTCCTTTCAGGATGTGTTGAATGTCAGTGACTGCAGCAGCTAGTGACTTAATCCTTGTGGAGGCAGGGGGCAAATGGCAATTTTTAGTTGATATATGCATAGTAAACTTTATTGAAAATTTCTTTTTTAGGAATCTATCCAATTACCTCTCAATACCACATATTGGTTCCTGTGTTCATAAAATCTTCAATGATCTCACTGAATATTTTGTCTACTTGTTTAACACTTACTGAGAGAGATTTGTTCAAATATCCAGTCATGATTGTGTATTTTTCTATTTCTATTTCTTCTCTCACTTCTGTCTACTTTTGTTTCTTACCTCTGATGATGTGTTATTAGATACATAGAAATTAAAGACTGTTGTGGGAGAGCTTAAACAGAAGTTATTTTTAGGGAAGTTTTAAGTCCACAGCAAAAGTGAGTAAGAAGCACATAGAGTTCCCACATACCTCCTGCCTCTACACATGCACAGCCTTCTCCACCATCACCATTCTACACGAGGGTGGTGTCGAAGGTACATTTGTTACAAGCAATGAATCACACTGATACACCATCGTCACCCCCAGCCATGGTTTACGTTTGGGGTCACCCTATTTTTAAATTTTTTATTTTGCATTGAGTATAGTAGATTAGCAATGTTGTGATAGTTTCAGGTGAACAGTGAAGGGACTCGACCATGTGCATTTGCATGGAGCCTTTCTCCCCCAAACTCTACATTAGGGATCACTCTTGGTGTTATAAATTCTATGGTGTCTGACAAATGTATGGCACATATCCACCATATCAAATAGAACAGTTTCACTGCCCTAAAACTCTTCTGTGCTCTGACTGTTCATCCCTCTCTCCCCACAACCCTTAGCAACCAATGATCATTTTGTCGTGACCATAGTTTTGCCTTTTTCTCAGAACATCATGTAGTTGGAATCATATAATATGTAGACTTTCAGATGGGCTTCTTTCACTTAGTAAAATGCATTTGAGTTTTTTGTCTTAGCTCAGGCTGCCATACAGAATACCATCGATTGGGTGACTTGAACAACAGAATTTTATTTACTCACAGTTATGGAGGCTAGAAGTCTAGAGTGCTAGGATGGTTGGATTCTGATGCAAGCTCTCTTCCTGGCTTGCAGTCAAGCATTTCGTCCTCACATGGTACAGACAGAGAAAGAGAAAGTTAGCTTTTTGGCATCTCTTCTAAGAAGGGCACTAATCCCAGCATGAGGGCTCCATCTTCATGATGTCATCTAACCCTATGGACCCCCAAAGACCCATCTCCAAATACCATTACATTGGAGGTTAGTGTTTCAACATATGAATTTGGGGGAAACATAGGCATTCAGTTCATACTACTTCTGCCGTGTCTTTTCATGACTTGATAGCTCATGCCTATAGGTCTTAGTGCTAAATAATAGTCCATTGTATGGATGTACCAAAAAGTACCAAAAGGAATATTGTGCTTTGTATAGAATAGACCCTTTAATAATAAAATATTCCTCAATATCTCATAGAGTATTTCTCACCGTAAAGAATCTATTATCTTTGGCTTAAAGCTCAACATTCAGAAAACGAAGATCATGGCATCTGGTGCCATCACTTCCTGGGAAATAGATGGGGAAACAGTGTCAGACTTTATTTTTTTGGGCTCCAAAATCACTGCAGATGGTGACTGCAGCCATGAAATTAAAAGATGCTTACTCCTTGGAAGAAAAGTTATGACCAACCTAGATAGCATATTCAAAAGCAGAGACATTACTTTTCTGACTAAGGTCCATCTAGTCAAGGCTATGGTTTCTCCAGTGGTCATGTATGGGTGTGAGAGTTGTACTGTGAAGAAAGCTGAGCGCTGAAGAATTGATGCTTTTGAACTGTGGTGTTGGAGAAGACTCTTGAGAGTCCCTTGGACTGCAAGGAGATCCAACCAATCCATTCTGAAGGAGATCAACCCTGGGATTTCTTTGGAAGGAATGATGCTAAAGCTGAAACTCCAGTACTTTGGCCACCTCATGCAAAGAGTTGACTCATTGGAAAAGCCTCTGATGCTGGGAGGGATTGAGGGCAGGAGAAGAAGGGGATGATAGAGGATGAAATGGCTGGATGGCGTCACTGACTAGATGGATGTGAGTCTGAGTGAACTCCGGGAGATGGTGATGGACAGGGAGGCCTGGTGTGCTGCGATTCATGGGGTTGCAAAGAGTCTGACATGACTGAGTGACTGAACTGAACTGAACTGAACTGAGGTAGCTACATCAAATTTTTAAAAAAATTTTCATAATATGTCTTTTCCATTTTTTACTTTTAACATATCTGTATGATGGAAAAAAATCATATATTTAGGTATAGGCACATTATTCTAGCTTATACACAATTTGGCTTGAACTTTATGCTAACTACAACAGTCTGTCTTACGACCTGTCAAATATGGGTTGTACATCTGCTTTAAACATTAAAGAAGAGAATCGATTTTTAAGTCAAAATGGAGTAACTGTGGTTTAGGCATTCAAAATGGAGCTGGGTTGCCATTGTGGATATGGTTTCAGACATGTTCCTGAATCTAAGAATTTGAATTTTGTTGTTGTTGTTGTTTGCTTGTTTTAACTGTATGGGACTCAAAGACACCACCAGCTGTTCTCAAAATAGCATCTGCTAGCAGCAATCAGCCTGTAATGGAAGAACTGCAAAC